>NC_138217.1:6442141-6542141 GCF_964194415.1 Vipera berus | reverse complement strand
CGTGGCTCAGCTTGGAAACCTCTCCCTTTCCCCTCAGCATAGCTGGCTCAGGAATTCTGGGAGTTGAAGTCCATGAGTCATGAAAGAGCCAAGGTTGCCTACCCCTGATCTGGACCAGACACGTCACACTCGTGACATCACGTGATGTCACGTGACGTATCAGAGCTTTTCCCCCATTGCCGGCAATGGGGTGGGCGTGGTTCCTTCGTGGCGCATCTAGCCCGCAGGCCGGCAGTTTTGACACCCCTGATCTAAACCGGTGATTCTCAACCTGGGCAACTTTAAGATGGGTGGACTTCGACTCCCAGAATTCCCTAGGGTCTGGCTTCTCTAGATAAGACTCTATGGTTGCTGGAGCTCCGTCGGTTGGTTTAACCAAGGTTTGAAGCCAAGGTTTCTCAATCTTGGCCATTTTAAGATGGGTTGACTTCAATCCTTCCATTTCCCCAGCCCTTCCCAACCACCGTAGCTTCAAATCTGGCTCGTTAAGTACCTTTTCGGGGGGGGGGGGTGTTGTCGTAACTTCGAACGGTCCCTAAGTAGCTGGTCATAAGTGAAGGACTACACTCGCGGTGATGGGGGTGGGAAGCTGCTTTCTTTAAAGGGGTTAGGGTTTGTTTTTTACTAATTTGCTTCTTGCACTTTTAAAAACTTCGTCTTAGCTTTTCTTGTTCTTTCTAAAAAAAATCTCAATTAAGAGGGATTTAGTGGGAAAAGAAGATGCACTGTTTGGGAGAACGGTCTGCCCTCTGAGAGCCAGCAAAGCCCTGGACCCCTCTGGGATGGTCAAGCGGTCACTCACCAGCCGGGCCACCTGCAGGCCGGTGACTGTGGTGCCAGCAAGGACTGCGCCTGGCCTGGAGGCCGCCACTGCCGTGAGCTGCTGCGTCGGTTGCTGCTGCACCTGGACCTGGGCTGCCTGCTGCTGTGCTCCGGGGGCCCCCGGGGGCTGGGGGGCTTGTGGCTGGGTTGCCTGCATCTTCTGCTTCTGGAACTTGAGGAGCTGCTCCTGGTTGCAGGAAGCCAAAGAATGTAAGTTCCAACTTCTTGTATGGTTTCCCCAGCCCTGGGAAAAGAGGCTGGACAACCGCTTGTCTGAAATGGTGTAGTAGGGTTTCCTGCCTGAGAAGGGGGTTGGACTAGAAGACCTCCAAGGTCCCTTCCGGCTCCGTTATTCTATTCTATTCTATTCTGTTCTGTTCTGTTCTGTTCTGTTCTGTTCTATTCTATTCTATTCTATTCTATTTCTATTCTATCCTATTCAAATTTTCTATCCTATTCCATCCCATCTTCTAATTCTATTCCAATTCCAATTCCATTCTATTCTATCCTATCCCATCCTGTAATTCTATTCTATTCTATTCTATTCTATTCTATTCTATTCTATTCTATTCTATTCTATTCTATTCTATTCTATTCTATTCTATTCTATTCTTCTATTCTATTCCTATTCCTATTCCTATTCCTGTTCCTATTCTAATTCTATTCTATTCCATTCCATATTCTATTCCATTCCATTCCATTCCATATTCTATTCTATTCTATTCTATTCTATTCTATTCTATTCTATTCTATTCTATTCTATTCTATTCTATTCTATTCTATCCTATCCCATCCCATCCCATCCCATCCCATCCTCTAATTCTATTCCTATTCCTATTCTATTATTTCCATTTCCATTCCTATTCCTTTTCCCGCCTTCTTCGGAAGCTGAAGCCCCGGGGGAGAGGGAGGGATCACCCAGCGTCTGAACCGCAAAGGCAGGGGCCCTCCTCGTCCTCACCTGGGAGATCTTGCCGACGGTCTTAATCTGAGGCTGTGATGGGCCTTGGCCTTGGATCTGGGGAACCGGGACCTGTCCTCCGCTCTGCTGCTGCTGCTGCTGTTGGCGTAGGAGCTGGAAGTGATTTTGAGGGATGGTCTTTCCAGAGAGCTGCACGCTGGCTGTAGCAGCTGGAGGGGGAAAAATAATTAAAGGGGGGGGGGTGAAATAAACTGGCAGAGGTGGCTAAACTGACTGCTTTCATTGAAGAAAAGAACACAATTTTGTTTCTACTTGGAAACCACTTTTGGACTTCGTGCCTGAGGTGTGGGGAGGGGAAAAAAAAGAAACTTTGATTTAGGGTTTTGCTGATTGGATTCATTTGTGCTCGTAGAAATGGCTAGTATATATTACTATATTAAAGGGGGGAAAAATGAGGTTTCCTGAATTACCCTATCCTACTACAACTGCAAAGGGACGCGGCGGCTCAGTGGGTTAGGACGCTGAGCTTGTCGATCAGAAGGTCGGCAGTTTGGCGGGTTGAATCCCGAGCGCCACGTAACGGAGTGAGCGCCTGTTACGCGTCCCAGCTTCTGCCAACCTAGCAGTTCGAAAGCACGTAAAAATGCAAGTAGAAAAATAGGGACCACTACGGTGGGAAGGTAACAGCGCTCCGTGCGCCTTTGGCGTCTAGTCATGCCGGCCACATGACCACGGAGACGTCCTCGGACAAGCGCTGGCTCTTCGGCTTTGAAACGGAGATGAGCACCGGCCCCTAGAGTCGGAAACGACTAGCACGCATGTGCGGGGGAACCTTAACCTTTACTACAACTACACCAAAAGGAGTCAGAAGTTCGGTGCTTTTCTTTTCGTTTCTCTATTCCCCCCTTTCCTCCCTTATTTTACCCTTATTTTCACTTTTCTTCCTACTTCCGTATTTTATATTTCGATCAACTAATTTAAATTTTGAAACCGTTAAAAAAAAAGGGGTGGGGGGGGTGAGAAACATAAAGCATTCTCCAGGTTTATGCCAAGAGTGGAAGGTTGTACTCTATCTAGCACACGTGAAGACAAGCCCTGCAAGACCAAGCCAAGAACCACCGACGCTTCGCTCTAAACCAGGGTTTGTCAACCTCAGCCACTTTCAGAGGTGTGGACTCCCAGAATTCCCTGGCTGGCTGCAGTTATGCTGAGGCAGTGAGCTTGTACAGCAGCAGAACCTACCGATTCGTAAAAAAAAAAGATCTGGTCTTTCAGAAAAAAAATAAGTGTATTCTTTTTTATTTCCATTTTTATGCTTCCCAATATCCATAGGCTCTAGTCTAGATTGTCCATCATACCAAAATATATATATATTTTCAGCAGTTTGCCTTGTGTTCTCAATGGTTGTTTTTTTTTGCAAAGGTTTTGTCATTTTGTTCCAGGCTCATGTGATAATTCATATGAAACTTGTCCTTAAATCCATTACAAAACGTTACGTTAACTTCAGTTGGTGCTTAACGTTCCTAACATGTCTTAGCCCCCGTTTAAATTAACTTTTGTCCCCATTTAGCTACCATGATTGTCAGCCGACATCAATTCTGATTATAATTGTGAGTAGAACAGCCCCAGGGCAAGACAGACACCAAAGAAATCTAAAAAATATTACAAAACGTTTCTCATTTTAAAGTTTCTTTTTACATATCAGTTCTTAGTTCTTATTCCTATCAATTTTTAAAAAAGAGAGTGTGTGTTATTTAAAAAAAAAATCAATGTGCAAGCCCATAGGAACTTTGTGTGGCTCCCGTTTCTACTTCGCTGAGCTTGAAAAACACGGCAGCAGAGTGCGGCTGAGGTTGGAAAACACGGCAGCAGAGTGCGGCCGAGGTTGGAAAACACGGCAGCAGAGTGCGGCCGAGGTTGGAAAACACGGCAGCAGAGTGCGGCCGAGGTTGGAAAACACGGCAGCAGAGTGCGGCCGAGGTTGGAAAACACGGCAGCAGAGTGCGGCTGAGGTTGAAAAACGCTACCATCAAGGATGTAGTCCCCCCCTTTCCAGGTTTTACCTGGTGTCACCTGAGTGACCAAAGACCTTGGCTGGGTCTGGACTGGAGTCAGGTTAGTGGTCACCACAGCTGAGGCTGTCACTGAAGTGACCGCTCGAACTCCCGGTGTGGACGCCAGCGTCACCAGTTCTGCTGAGGTGACCGACGTGCTGCTGGCGGTTCTCTGCTGGGAATGGGCCACCTGACCAGCGGTGGTTCCTGTTGCTGAGGTCTAAAAGGAAGGAGAAAATATATGGAAGCTTGGCGGGTTTGCAGCCGAAGTTGCCTCACCGGAAGGGAACTGTGAGCTGTGATGCTGAAAATTCGGATTCAGAGCCATTTTTTTTATTGAAACCTTCCTGTCTCTCAAGTGACATGATAGCAGTCTTCTAATATGTCAGGGGCTGCCCCAAAGAAGAGGGAGTCAAGCTATTCTCCAAAGCGCCTCAAGGCGGGACAAGAATGGATAGAAACTAACCAAGAAGAGAAGCAACCAGGAACTAAGGAGAAGTTGCCTGACAGTGAGAATAATTAACCAGTGGAACAGCTTGCCTCCAGATGTTCTGGGTGCTCCAACACTGGAGGCTTTTAAGAAGAGACAGGACAGCCATTTTTCTGAAACGGTATAGGGTTTCCTGCCTGAGCAGGGGGCTGGACTAGATGACCACCAAGGTCCCTTCCAACATTATTATCATTATCATTATCATTATCATTATTATTCAGTCACATCTGTAACAGTTTGGCCACCTTCATCCAACTGGGTGATGCCATCCCTTGTTAACCCACAACGCATCACGGGTTGTAACTGAAGGATGCCAACCTTAGGAGGGCGGGATGTCGATCCAGAATAATAATGCAATAGGGAACGTCTTTAGATCAAGGCAGCCAAACCACTTTCAAGTTACTTAAAAAGGGGTTCGTATTATCACTGAACTAGATTTGGTAAGAACAACAACAACCATTTAGCAATTGTCAGTAAGAAAGACAAAAAAGTCTGGATAGTGGACATGGCAGTGCCCAGAGACAGTAGAAGAGAAGAGAAAGAACTGGAGAAGATAACCAAATTACGAAGACCTACAAATAGAAATAGAAAGACTGTGGCAAAGGCAAGCAAGGGTGGCACCAATAGTAATAGGTGCCTTGGGTGCAATCCCAAAACAGCTGAAGCACCACTTGAACACCATCATTGGCATTGACAAATTCACCATCGGTCAATTGCAAAAGGCGGCCTTACTAGGAACTGCTTCCATCCTGTGACAATATCTGTAACACCATCAAATATCCACATCTGCCTATACCAGGTCCTTAGTAAGGACTCGATAGGTAGACAAAAATACCAAACCCAGTCTGAACATCTGGCTGAGGAGGAGGAGGAGAAGGAGGAGAAGGAGAAGGAGAAGGAGGAGAAGGAGAAGGAGGAGAAGGAGAAGGAGAAGGAGGAGGAGGAGGAGAAGAAGAAGAAGAAGAAGAAGGAAGAAGAAGAAGAAGAAGAAGAAGAAGAAGAAGAAGAAGAAGAAGAAGAAGAAGAAGAAGAAGAAGAAGGAAGAAGAAGAAGAAGAAGGCCAGCATTGACAAAATCACCATCAGTCAATTGCAAAAGGCAGCTGTATTCAGAACTGCTGACATCCTGCGATGGTACTTGTAACACATCCACATCTGCCTATCCCAGGTCCTTGGGAAAGACTCGATAGGTGGACAAAAATGCCAGATCCAATCTGAACATCTGGATGACCTGTGCGCCGAACCACCCTATTTCCACTCCCAGCCCTTCTTCCAAAGGATGCCCCTCCGTTTTAATAGAAAGTGGTCCTTTTTTTGCAGAATTAAATGCCTTAATTTTCTGCTCTGAGAAGTGACCACTCACCGCCAGCGTCCCAGGTATAATGGGCGAGGCCAACCGCTTGTTGATGGGTTGAAACGTAGTCGCAGGGACCCCAGTCATGGTGTTGACGCTCACGGTGGCTGAAAGCAAAGTTGAGGTCACTCGGGTTGCAGGTGGAGCAGAAATAGTGTGTGTGGGGGGGTGTGTGGAGGTGTAGTGGGGGGAACATTTATTCTGCCACTTTCCCCTTTGCAAGGACTGGCTAGACATACCTGTCTGAATGTTGGTCCCAGTCACTGTGGGTTTCATGGTTCCAGCCTGGAGAGAGAAGGCATCAACATTGGTATGAGAGGAAGCAGGCACAGACTCTCCTGATCCCCTCCAGGTGTTTTCCAGCATTCATGGGCCTGATGGGGTTAGGGTTAGTAACTCAGGGTGGCGAACGTATCTCTTATTCCTTCTTCCTCCTATTTTCCCCACAACAACAATCCTGTGAGGTGAGTTGGACTGAAACAGAGGGATTGGCCCAAGCCAGCCAGCTTTCATGGGTAAGGCAGGACTAGAACTCACCATCGCCAGGTGATGGAGCCAAAATCACCCAGCCAGCTTTCATGCCTAAAGCAGAACTAGAACACACAGTTTCCTGCTGATGGGGCCAAAGTCACCTAGCTGGCTTTCGCGCCTAAGGCAGGACTAGAACTCACCGTCGCCAGGTGATTTGAGCCAAAATCACCCAGCCAGCTTTCATGCCTAAAGCAGGACTAGAACTCAGTTTCCTCCTGATTGGCCCAAAGTCACCTAGCTGGCTTTCACGCCTAAGGCAGGACTAGAACTCACCATCGCCAGGTGATTTGAGCCAAAATCACCCAGCCAGCTTTCATGCCTAAAGCAGGACTAGAACTCAGTTTCCTCCTGATTGGCCCAAAGTCACCTAGCTGGCTTTCACGCCCAAGGCAGGACTAGAACTCACCGTCGCCAGGTGATGGAGCCAAAATCACCCAGCCAGCTTTCATGCCTAAAGCAGGACTAGAACACACAGTTTCCTGCTGATTGGGCCAAAGTCACCTTGCTGGCTTTCACGCCTAAGGCAGGACTAGAACTCACCGTCTCCTTGGCTACTAGGGAACCGCCTCACCGCTACGCTATTTAGCATGGATCTTGTAATCTTTCCGAACATCTGAGAGGGATAGGGATCCTCCCAAAGCCATGCATAAAATCCAGCTGTTGCTTTTGGGGACCCTTGACTGCTTTACCACGAGCCTTTCCCGGCCTCTCGGCAAGCTCGCAAGTGGCTCTTACCAGCACGGCTGTGTTTGCCACGGTGGTCGCGGCTGTCTGCAGCCCCCCTTGGGGCTGCTGGATGCCTTGGCCTTGCACCTGGGGCTGAGCTGGCACTTGCTGCCCCGCCATTGGCTGAGCGGTCTGCTGTCCGGATTGCTGGGGTTGCTGTTGCGCTTGCTGCCCCTGCTGTTGCTGTGGAGCGTTCTGTTGCTGCGCTCGCTGTTGTTCGGCCAGAGCCTGGAAATAAGAAGAGAGCCAAAGAGTTGGCAGTGCAGCTCACCTGTGGGGGGTCCCTGCCATTGCCCTGGCAAGGTGCCTAATACTCTTTACTCCTCCTATTTTCTCCACAACAACAACCTTGTGGGGTAGGTTGGGCTGAGAGAGAGAGCGCGACTGGCCCAAAGTCACCCAGCTGCATTTCACGCCTACAATGGGATTAGAACTCGCCACCTCCTGGTGACTGGCCCAAAGACATCCAGCTGATTTTCGTGATTAAGGCAGGACTAGAACTCACTGTCTCCTGGTGATTGGTCCAAATTCATCCACCCAGCTTTCATGCCTAAGGCAGGACTAGAACTCACCGTCTCCTGGTGATAGCCCAATGTTACCTAGCTAGCTTAAAGATGTATTTCTCCCCTAGGGCAATCTTACAACTTAGTATGATCTCCAAATAGGCCCAAGAATTAAAAACACAAATCTCTCTCTTTCTCTTTCGATATACCTTCTTTTCCTTTGCAATGCGTTCTGCCCGGAGAGACGCAACTTGAATCGGAGGCAGGGGCTTATCATAGTTGATGCCGCTAGAAATAGAGGAAAAATAGACCGGTAATAGATAAAAACTAATCAATAGTGTCAGTTAGGTCAGATGGGTAGTATAGAAATATGATGAATGGGTGAATGAGTACATGAATAAATGAAGGAGCGATTGAGCAAGTGAGCCAAGTCAGATATTCTGAAAGAAAAAAGCAGTTAATTAAACCCTGATCGTTTCAGTGCTGGGTTGCATACAGAGACATATAACACCTCGCTGGAATAAGAAGATGTTGGGGTAAATATTCTAAGCTCTTGATCAAGGCTCTCCAAACTTGGCAACTTTAAGACTTGTAGACTTCTAACGCCCAGAATTCCCCAGCCAGCATAGGCTGGCTGAGAAATTCTGGAAATTGAAGTCCACAAGTCTTAAAAGTTGCCAGGTTTGGCGACAATGATCCAGATCCTTGTTTTTTTCTACCTTTTCTTGCAATTTCTTACCTTTCTGCAAGGACCGAAGTGTGTTTTGGATTTTTCTGGAAAGGGTTCATGCCAAGTCTGAAATGAAACAACCAAAGGGCATCTGTTGGAAAGTCACGCAATTTAAAAATGCCCCAGTGTAATTAGACGCAAATCCAAATTTGAAATGGAGACATCAGCTTAAGCAGAGAAATCAGCACCCCAAGTTAACCTCAGAAGGGGCATATCCAGGCACATCTTTTGTTCATAAGACATTCCTTATGCTTTTCTGAACTGCATGTTTGTATTATTTAACACGAGACTGTACTTCTAGTTTATTAAGATTTTTATCCTGCCCCTTACTACTTTAAAAGTAACACGAGGTGATGAACATACCTAATACTTCTTCCTCCTCCTAATTTCGCCACAACATACCTGCGAGATAGGCCGGGAGGAGAGAGGGGGACTGGCCCAAATGCACCCAGCTGGCTTTCATGCCTAAGGTGGAACTATAACTCGCTGTCTCCTGGTGATTTGCCCCAAGTCGCTCAACTGGCTTTTGTGCCTAAAGTGGGACTAGGACTAACAATCTCCTGGTAACTGACCCAATGTCAACTTTCATGCCTTAAGCAGGACTAGAATTCCCTGTCTCAATCAATCCGAATCAGAATAGATCTGGAAGGGGCCTTGGAGGACTTCTAGTCCATCCCCCTGCTCAAGCAGGAGACCCTATATCATTTCAGACAAGTGGCTGTCCAGTCTTCTTAAAAACCTCCAGTGATGAAGCACCTACAATGTCTGAAGGCAAGCTTAATTTATGACTGCTTAATTGTCCTGTTAGGAAGTTTCTCCTTAATTCCAGGTTGCTTCTCTCCTTGATTAGTTTCCATCCATTGTTTCTTGTCCTGCCTTCTGGTGCTTTGGAGAATACGTTGACCCCCTTCCTCTCAAATTCTGGAATGTTGCTATCATGTCCCCCCCTCATCCTTCTTTTCCCTAGACTAGCCAAACCCAAGTCCTGCAACCGTTCTTCATATGCTTCGGTCCCCAGGCCTTTAATCATCCTACTTGCTCTTCTTTGCACTTTCCCCCTCCGAAGTCTCAACATCTTTTTTGTAATGTGTGGTGACCAAAACTGGATGCAGGATTCCAGGTGTGGCCTTACTAAGGCTTTATAAAGCGGTACTAATACTTTGCGTGATCTTGATTCTATGACTCCGTTTATGCAACCAAGGATGGTGTTGCCTTTCTTGGCTGCCGCCGCACACCGCTGACTCACGTTTTAAGGGATCGTCCACTAGGACCCCAAGGTCCCTCTCTCAATTACTGTTTTTGAGCCAGGTTTCACATCTAAATCTGTACTTGTACCTTGGGGGTTTTTTTCCTGCCCAGGTGTAAAACCTGGCTTTTCTCCACATCAAAGTTCATTTTGTTGGATAGGGCCCTTTGCTCAAGTCTTGTCAAGATCTCTTTTGGATCCTGAGCTTTGTCTTCTGGGATGTCTCCTGGTTTCTAAGTTAAGATCTTGCCCCCTACACCTGGCACTTCTTTATAAATACGTCTGGGGACTGCCAGCTGGATCCAGGCCCATTCGGTATGGAAAGGACTCATTTTATCCCGAGTGTTCCTTCATGAACTTACAGGGGTTTGATGGGCGGGCTCCTCTTCCCAGCGATTAACTTCATGATCTCGAAATGGTTTGTATAGAGATGGGTGTGCGATGCCCCTTCGTCCTGGGCGTACAGCTGGTTGGTCCGAAGCGGGCGACTGTTCTTTGTCTAAACGTGAGCAAATGACAAAACCTCATAGGTGGGGCAAAATGGAAAGAAACAGGGGGAGGCACTGGTCTATACGCCAAGCCTTGTGGGGAGTTTCGACACAGCAATCGTCCCTAAACCTGCCGTTTCTCCAATTACGAGACGGTAACAGTGTTTCTCAACCTGGGCCGCTTTCAGAAAGTGTGGACTTCAACTCCCAGAATTCCCTTGGGTCTGGCCTCCCTAGATAACACTTTTATGATTACTGGAGATCAATGGGTTTAACCAAGGCTTTAAAAGCCAGGGCTCTTCAAACGTGGCCCTTTTAGGACTCGTGGACTTCAACTCCCAGAATTCCTCAGCCAGCATATAGATTCCATCTAGACCAGAGGATACTGTCTGGATAATTAAGACAAGAGTAACTCCAATGAGGGCTGAGAAGGGATGATTCCCTAACGTAATTTTGAATATGTGTTTTCCCACGTCTTAGGATAATGAACTGGAAGATGTAAATGACTGCTTATTGATCTCTGCATTGCCTGACCTCTGATTTTTGATTTTCAGAACTAAACCCAGCTGCTTGTAGCATCAACATTTATGACAAGCTAGTTCCAATAGGGCCTTCAGGGTTGCCACAAGGAGCAAGTTCTCAAGCACAGGAAGGTTTTCCCCATCACAGTGAAAATTTGATTGTTGGTTTTTTTTAAAAAAAGTTTGCTGAACAAACCACAATGCCTGCCATAACACCATCGGGCTAAGCTGAAACCCACAACTGATAAACCCCACAGGGCCAGATCTATGCAACCTGTAAAGTCCAAATCGGGCCAACCAAATGAAGGCTTAGTGTGATGCTTGAACTTGGCCACGCACCTGTGCATGGGCAAACACACCCACACCCACACCCAGAGATATGGAGCTTTTTCTTGAAATGTTGCTCTGCTAATCAAATTGCAAACTGTTCAAAGGTTTGGAGGTTCCCCCCACCCCGGGAAGAAAAGGCTTAATACTTGCAATGTGAGAAAGAGGGCTCCAGAGCTTTGTTCCCACACTGGTGTGTTTGTGTGTATGTGTGTAATCCAATTTGTAGAGAACCACTCAGAAGGACCACTACATCTCCTAACAATACAGCTACAGCTAACGTGATGCTCAAATTCTGCAGGGGTTAATTTGAAGGGGAGCTGGTGGAGAGGAGGTGATACGTTACCTGAGGGGGTGTTGCAGGGGTTAATTCATTAAAGTTCTGCAAAGCAATCAGATTTCAAAATGAAAAGTAAAAAAATAAAAAATAAAAAAAACAGCTAGTAGCCAAAATTTTATTAATTCAAACCCAAAAATTAAAAAAAAAAAGAAAGGAAGGAAGAAAAAAAAAAACCATGAGGAATGAAGTGTCATTTCTGGGGAGGTAGATGGATTCTATTTTTTTTTTCTTTTCTTTTTTTTCCCCCCTAAACAATAATTTGGAAAAAAAAATGATATTCAAACCGGGTGAGGAAATTGCTCAACCGCATGCTGGAGACACAAAGGGGACCACAAATCACAATCTACTGCGTCGGACGCGAAAAATAAAAAGGTGGGAAGGTTTCGAAAGGGCTGAATTGGGTGGTGGGGTTCGGGGTGGGGAATATGGACCAGTTCCTACTTCAGGTGGGGTGCCATCTCTGCTGACGCCTAAAGAGATCGGAATTGTCTGCATTGGAACAACAATTTATAAGTGCACACCTTATAAATGCTTTTAGTCTTCTTCTTAGGATTCGCTTCATACATAAGCTGTAAAATAAGAAGCAAAGTTTGACTTTCTGCGATGGTTTTGGGGAAGGCGATTAGTGTCACAAAAATAAAAAAAAAATAATAATAAAATCATCATAAAATAAAAAAGGGGGGGGGGAACACCAAGGTCCGGGAAAAACAAAGGAAGTCCAGGTGCCTTTTGAAAAAAAAGAAAAAAAAAAGCGCCTTTGGGACAGCCATGACTTGGGATGACCGAGAATCTCCATAGACAATAATTCAAAGCAGTCTTTCATGGAGTCCTGGGCGAAGGAGGGGCAGGCACAAGGCCTGAGGGGAGTGGGGGAGAGAGACAGGCTTCGTCATCCCTGATGGGACCCCCAAAAGGAAGTGGGGAGCATGCTGGAAAGCCTTGGCGCAAACTCCTGGGTCTCCGTCTCCGTGCCCGTCCGTCAAAGAGGCATCAGGGTTGAACCTAGCTCGAGAGGGCAACCGGGCGGTTGTGGGAACACCTTGGCAATTTCTTAACAAGCAAAATAATAAGAAATATTTCTTTTTAAAAAGAAGAAGAAGAAGGAGAAGAAGAAAGATAAAGCACCACACCAAAGCATCACATACGCACAGGCACACACGGTCACAAAGTGGGAACCGCTTCGAACGGGTTTCGGAGTGGGCCCGGCTCGGGGGCTCCACGTTCGGCCGCCGGCTCGGAGAAGCGGCCCCGTTTGGGCTGGCACTCACCTTCCCTTCTTCGCGGGGAATGACCACGTTTTCGTAGCGGTTGCGGCACTGCTTGGGGGAGCGGTAAACCCGGCTGCAGGAGTTCACCACATCGCTCACCAGGTCCCAGTTGGGGGTGTGCGCAGGGGACATAATGGCCAGGTTGAGTGGGAGCTCCAGCAGCTGCTTGACGGCCTGGAGTAAAGGTGGAAAGCCCGAGAGGAAGGTATCAAAATAAGGAATAACGGAAGGGACCTTGAGTCCAACCTTCTTACCACTTCAGACCAATGGCTGTCCAGTCCCTTCTTGAAAACCTCCAGAGAGGAGGGAGGGAGGGAGGGAAGGAAGGAAGGAAGGATAACAGAATACAGAGTTGAAAGGGACCTTGGAGGTCTTCTAGTCCAAACCCCTGCTTAAACAGGTGACCCTCTACCATTCTAGACAAATCACTGTTCAATTTTTCCTCGAAAACGTCCAGTGATGGAGCACCCAGAAATTCTTAAATGTCTTCAAGTCAAACTTCCTGACCCTATGACATTCCGAACAAGTGGCTGTCCAGTCTCTTCATGAAAACCTCCAATGATAGAGCACCCCAACTTCTGTAGGCAGGTTATTCCACTGATTAATTATTCTCACTGTCAGGAAATTTCTCCTTATTTCTAGGTTGCTTCTCTCTCTGATAAGGTTCCATCCGTTGCTTCTTGTCCTGCCTTCTGGTGCTTTGGAGAATAGGTTGCCCCCACCCCGCCCCCCAGTCTGAAATGGTATAGATTCTCCTGCTTGAGCAGGGGGCTGGATTAGAAGATCTCCAAGGTTCTGTTCTATTCCATTCCATTCCATATATCCTATTCTATTCTATTCTATTCTATTCCATATTTTCTATTCTATTCTGTTCTATTCTGTTCCTTATTCTATTCTATTCTGTTCCGTTCTGTTCTATTCCATATTTTCTATTCTATTCTATTCTATTCTATTCTATTCTATTCCATTCCATTCCATTCCATTCCATTCCATTCTATTCCATATTTTCTATTCTATTCTATTCTCTTTCTACATTCTACATTCTATTCTATTCTTACTCTACATTCTATTCTATTCTATTCTATTCTATTCCATTTATTCTATTCTATTCTATTCCATATTTTCTTTTCTATTCTATTCCATTCCATATTTTCTTTTCTATTCTATTCTATTCCATTCCATATTTTCTATTCTATTCTATTCTATTTCTATTCTATTCCATTTATTCTATTCTATTCTACTCTATTCTAAATTCAAATTCAAATTCTAATTCTAATTCTATTCCATTTCCTATTCTATTCTATTCTATTCCATTTATTCTATTCTATTCTATTCCATATTTTCTTTTCTTTTCTATTCTATTCCATTCCATATTTTCTTTTCTATTCTATTCCATTCCATTCCATATTTTCTACTGTATTCTATTCTATTCTATTTCTATTCTATTCCATTTATTCTATTCTATTCTACTCTATTCTAAATTCAAATTCAAATTCTAATTCTAATTCTAATTCTATTCCATTTCCTATTCTATTCTATTCTATTCTATTCTATTCTATTCTATTCTATTCTATTCTATTCTATTCTATTCTATTCTATTCTATTCTATTCTATTCTATTCTATTCTATTCTATTCTATTCCTATTCCTATTCCTATTCTATTTTTCTTTGTGGCAGCCCTTCAAATGTTGGAAGACAGCTGTCACTCCTAAGTAATTTTCTTCATTAGATTAGACATACCCAGTTCCTGCAACGGTTCATCAGTATCAGTATAACTGTCTTTGTGTCGGCAGGGACATGGCTTGCTATCATTACACTGTCATTAATAATTTGAAAAAGACCAACGTGGCTAACTAAAGATGCTCGGAGATCCCACAAAACACACATTCCAAAAGAGAGACAGAGAGAGAGAGAAAGAGATGGAACTGTTCCAGATGCATCTCAGTTCCCCAAAATTGGGACAGGCTTCAGAAGACCAGGCTACTGAGAGGGCAAGAGAATGGGGTCAGAAGGAATTCAAACATTGCTCATCCTCAAGAAAGCAGTCCATTTTAATGTTAGTATTTGTTGCTTTAATGTTCTCTCTTGTTTTTGCTTGGCCGTAAGCTGCTTGGGTTTCCCTGCCGACGAGGCGGATGGCATGCAAATTTAATAAATAGGCAAACAAGCGAATAAAAAGCATCTAGCCAGGTTTAGGCCACAGAGTTCATTACATCTTCTTGTGTTCTATTCTTGGAACATCACCCCCCCACCCCCATTCCGACCTCGCAACCACCTAAAAGCCGTCTTCCTTTTAGGGAACGGCGGGCAATAAGACAGCAATTTGTTAGACTTAAGGACTGCAAGGATTTACGTTAAGAAAATCTGGTCTTCCCAGGTACAATGTATGGTAGTGAAAGCTGGACCATAAAAAAGGCTGAGCGCCAAAGAATTGAGGCCTTCGAACTCTGGTGCTGGAGAAGACTCCTGCGAGTCCCTCGGACTGCAAGGCGATCAAACCGGTCAGTCCTAGAGGAGATCAACCCGGACTGCTCTTTAGAAGGCCAGATCCTGAAGTTGAAACTCAAATACTTTGGCCACCTAATGAGAAGGAAGGACTCACTGGAGAAGAGCCTAATGCTGGGAAAGGTGGAGGGCAATAGAAGAAGGGGACGACAGAAAAGGAGGTGGCTGGATGGAGTCACTGAAGCAGTAGGCGTGAGCTTAAAGGGACTCCAGAAGAGGGTAGAGGACAGGAAGGCCTGGAGGAACGTTGTCAGAATCCATTTATATCACATTCATAAATGTATGTTTACAACATTATCCCCCCCCCCCGGATTCTGCCATCTCTCGAGGAAGGAGGAACGGATGTGGATTCAGCCTGCCTTAGGTTATTTCAAAGACCAAGGGAAACCTTTTGAACTGGGGGAACAAAGGGGAGGGTTAGGGAAGAAGGCATCTGGCCTGTGTCTCCATTTGAATCCGTAAAGGAAGAAGGCAATAACCGTAAAAGATCCGAAGTTCCCTTTTTCCCAGGAAAGGGATGACACGAAGTAAATGATGGGGGGCTGACCAAATGGGGTTGAGGGAAGGGGGGTTGAACCGGGAACTCTTTATAAAGTTTCAATCTGTAAAACAACACCAGGTCCTGTCTTGGATTTCCACAACCAAACATGTCCTAGTAAAAACTCCTTTTGGACTAGAACTGACTCCAAGAGTTTTTGTTTTCCTAAGACGTGAATTGGGGTGGGTCCCGACAAACGTTGTCCGTGGGGTCACGATGGGTCGGACACGACTTCGCAACTAACAACAACAACACGTTAAGAAAGTAGGAAAAGGGGGGGAAAGCAGTTTTGAAGAAGGAAGAAAAGAGGTCCCTTGGCTGTTTCTGAGCTGAGAGGTCCCTGAAAACCACAAGTGACGTACAAAGATGACACCCAGTGCCCGACTGCTTCAGGGCACCGACTGTGTGATATTGGGTAGCCCCCTACAGAGGTGCTGGGATCGCTTTCTGGTTGGTTTGGTAGGGCCACCCCTCACCTGCAGGAGAGCCCAGTCTTCGCTGATCAGCCACTCGGGGTTATCCTGGCCGGCCTCGGCTGCCGGCTTCACCAGGGTGGGCAAGGGCTTGGCAAACGGGGTCTGCTGTTTGAGCAAGATGTTCTTCTTTTGCTCCTTGCCTTCCCGCCGCACTTTCAACATCCCTGGAGTGGCCCGGTCAAAGAGGGAACGAGGAGGGATGACCACTTCCCCGTGACGCTGCTTCTTCTTCCTTCCTGAGGCTGGGAGAGAGGATGGCCACAGTCACAGCAGGGCAGCTAGAGAGGTGTCCCCCATTTCTCTCTGCGCGTTTATGGGAGTGTGTGTGTGTGTGTGTGTGTGTGTGTGTGTGTGTGTAGAGACAAAAACAAGAGGGCAGTCTGACCCAAACGGGTAAAGCCTCAAAGCCAGGAAGATGACTCGGATGGAGTCGTATTGGTTCCGGGGCAAAGGTGAGCAGAGGTGCAGCAAAGGCACAAGAAAAGAAGGGGCGTGGAGCCCAAATCCCATGCAAAGCTTACCGGAGGGGTCGGTCTTGTGCCTTTTGCGCTCTTTCCTGACGTACACGGGAGGCAGCTTGGATTCTGGGATGGGGACCGGCTCGTACATCAGACACATGACCGAGTCAATGTAAATATCGTTGTCATCTTGCGGTGGGGTGGGTGGAGTCCAAAGCTGCAAAAAGCATCATAAGAAAGTTACCTTTGTTTCCTAAACTGTACAGGGGTGTGTGTGTGTGTGTGTATGTATGTATGTATGTATATATGTATGTTTTCTGAGGTTTTCGCGGGTGTTTGTATGTAGATCTTTGGTCATTCAGGTTTTTCCCCACGTAGGATTGGAGGTATCAGGGCAACGTTTCAACTAAATCTCATCCGTCATCCTCAGGCTGGTGACGGATGAGATTTCGTCGAAACGTTGCCCTGATACCTCCAATTCTACATGGGAAAAAACCTGAATGACCAAAATCTATCTGTCTGTCTGTCTGTCTGTCTGTATGTTATATGTTTGTTAAGTATTTTAGAATACCTTGCTAGGCTAGACAAATCTTATTTCCTGTTTCAGCCTAACCCAAGGCCATCCACAGGCTGTAGTCACAACAGTGTAATTTTTTTTGGATTGCTAACAAAGAATTATTAGTCTCCCTTTAATTCTTTGTTAGCAATCCAAAATAATTTACATATATATACATATACATATACATACATACATACATACATATATATATATATACACACACATACATATACACACACACACATATACACACATACATACATATATACATACATACACGTGTGTGTTTCAATGGAGAGGAGAGGAGGGGAGGGGGAGGAGGAGGGGGTGGGGAAGGAGGAGGAGGAGGATGGGAGGAGGAAAGTGGAAGGAGGAGAATGTCAGAAGGAGCAGGAGGAGGAGGACTTACCGGCATTATTTCAGTTTGTCCATCTGGTCCTTCGTAAAAATATTCCTGTAGTACCAGCAGGGACGGGGGTGGTGGGGAGAGAGAGGACAGAAAGAGCTGTACTCAGTTCGAATGTTATGACAAACGTACCCCAACTCTTACCACCCCTCTCGACAGCCAGATCAAAAGAGGGAGCATCGTCTAAGGGATTCCCCCCGCCTCAGAGACTCCGGCTCTAGTCCCCGAAGAGCATCGTTGGATGGAAACAAAGAAAAGGAAAAGCCGAGCAAATGGAAACGTTGGCAGCCGCCGCCAGGTCTGCTTCCCACGCCTGAAAATCCCGGCATCCACATCAGCTGGAGCTAAGTGGGAGAAGTTAATTCATGGCAATGGGAGAGAGAGGGCGACACTGAGAGAGGCGGCAGGCGGTGTTGTGATTCAGGGTCAGCCTGTGGGTTCGGCAGTTGGGTTGGACGACTCAGAGGAGGAGGTGGGGGGTGTTGAAGACCTTGCTGAGGGGGTTGAAGATCTTGCTGATGAGAGCCCTCAGCCAGGCCCCTCCCACTTGGTCACCACGGAGACCCAGCTGTGTGAGCCTGACAGCGTGGATGAAGATGACCCACAGCTGGCCCTGTTCAAGGACGCCCGACGTAGGAGGCAGTCAATTAGGAGTAAACAGAGGAAGGCAATGGGGCTTCTCGGAAGGAGGCAGAGAGAAGCCACGCCCTGAACTCTATATAAGGGGAATGTGTGGGGAGGGCTGGTTTGCTGAAGGCAACCGCTCAGATAGTTCATGTTTCTTAAAGCTCCTGTTTCTTGGTTTGTCTTGTTCCGTTTGTTTTTGTAGTAATAAATTTGGCAGGCGTAATTCCAGCCTCTTGCCTTCTTGAAAAAGGGGTTGTCCCTGCCTTTTCTGCAGGGCCGGTAGCAGGCTGGTACAGAACAGGCGGCTATTAGGACGGGAAAGCGCAACAAGGACCAGTCTGGAAATATTTCCAGAGCTTCGAGACGATGGGATTTACCTTGTTATAGGCGTCTTCTCGGGTGTAAGTGAAAAGTTCTTCCTCCTTCCCTTGCAGAAGCGTTTTCTCCTCTTCCTCTTTCAGTCCCTTCAGATGCCGAGTCTCCCATTTCCGTTTTGCTGTCCTCACTTCCATCTGGACGTTAAAAAAACCCCAAAAGCCAGTAAAGCCACAGCGTGCAGGTTCTGGGACAGCTGGCACCCGATGTGCCACCGGTATGGATATTTCTGCATAAAACGACTGCTTGGGGGGGGTGTGCTTCAGAAGATCCCTGTCTCTGCTGAAGGGGGCTGGAAATGTTGTCTTCCTTTGACAAGTGACATTGATAAGAGCACAATCATGTTAGCACTCCTACTTCCCAGCATATCAACAGCCAGTCCGTTTGGTCTAGTGCACAGGTCTGCAACCCGCAGCTCCGGAGCCGCATGCGGCTCTTTCAAACATCTCCTGCGGCTCCCAGTCCTCTGCCATGTGCAGTCCAAAAAAAAAAAGTGGGACTAAAAAAGTTCAACCAATCAATTCAGATATGCAGGGTAGGTGCATATCTCGCCTTGGCTCCACTCTTCAGTCAAACCCTGTTCTGCGCATGCGTGCATGTACGCGCATGTGCAGACATTTTTCGCAGCTCCCAGTTTTTCTTTTTGTGAGGGAACCGGTTCCGAGTGGCTCTTTCACTGTTTCACGTTGCTGACCCCTGGTCTAGTGGTTAAGGCACCGGGCTAGAAAACGGGAGTCCGTAAGTTCTAGTCCTGCCTTAGGCAGGAAAATTGGCTGGGTGACATTGGGCCAATCACCAGGAGATGGTGAGTTCTAGTTCTGCCTTAGCCAGGAAAGCCAGCTGGGTGACTTTGGCCCAATCACCAGGAGACAGTGAGTTCTAGTCCTGCCTTAGGCAGGAAAGTTGGCTGGGAGACTTTGGACCAATCACCAGGAGACTGGGAGTTCTAGTTCTGCCTTAGCCATGAAAGACAGTTGGGTGACTTTGAGCCAATCACCAGGAGAGAAGCGAGTTCTAGTCCTGCCTTAGGCAGGAAAGTTGGCTGGGTGACTTTTGAGGCAATCACCAGGAGACAATGAGTTCTAGTTTTGCCTTAGCCATGAAAGCCATCTGGGTGACTTTGAGCCAGTCACCAGGAGACGGCGAGTTCTAATCCTGCCTTAGCCATGAAAGCCAGCTGGATGACTTTAGGACAGTCACTCTCTCTCATCCCAACCCACCTCACAGGGTTGTGGTTGTGGGGAAAATAGGAGGAGGAAGGTTTAAAAATAATAAAGGCAGAATGCATGTAAATAAACGTAAGTAAGCAAATAAACAGAGCCTACCTCGTTTTCTTTGGATTCATTCTCCTCAGCAGAAGCATGAAAGAATTCCAAATAATTCAAAGCATACTTTTCAATGGGGGTGAGCTGGAAAAAAAAAAAGCAAAGAGAAGGCATAGCATAACCAATTAAAATATTAACGGGCAACAGATTAATGACCTTTGGAGTGGGCAGCAGAACGCCAATAAGAAGGATTTAAAAACAAAACATGTTTGGTTTGCATTAATTTGGCGTCCCTTGATAAACAGAGCTACACTCTCGTTTATTAAAGTGAGAACGCAACCTCTTCTTCAGCTACAAGGGCTTGGTTTCGAAAGGGGCATAAATCTTTCGAAATCTTTTAAAAAAGCAAAAGAATGGACAATTTGGACAGCTGTAGCCCAATCTTAAAAGAAGCATAGGCCATCGAACAGGCAGTAGTCACACTGGACAGCTCATATATTTGTTAGTAATTTACATAAATAAATATATACATACACACACACACACACACACACACACACATATATATATATATATATATATATATATATATATATATATATATATATATATATATATATATATATATATATATATATATATATATATATATATATATATATATATATATATATATATATATATATATATATATATATATATATATATATATATATATATATATATATATATATATATATATATTTCTTAGAGCAGAATGCTTGCTGGGGGAAAAATCAGATGCACGAATTTAAAAAGAAAAAGAAAAGAAAAAAAAATAAGCAAGGCATCAAAATGGAGAGCCAGGCTAGGAACTGGGAGACTGAGAATTCTAGTTCTGTCTTTGGCCTGAAGCCAGAAGGGGGAAATCTAAGGCCGGTCCTTCTGTCTAATCTTTAGGAGAAGGTAGCAAAGGAAATTGAACAGTCGTGCCAAGAAAACCGCAAGGACCGGTCCAGGTAGAAGTCAGGAGTTCCCTCGCTAATTAAAAAGCACAAACACGGACAAAATAAAGATAGCAAAAGAAACTGCTTTTCGGATCAGAATGGAAAATGCGGTTGGAAACCAAGGGCACCTGATCGACCACGGCCACCAGCTCCTGCAGCAGAGACGGCTCCTCCAGATATTGTGCCTTTCCCAGTTCTGAAACCAGAGGCTTCGAGGCCGATTCACTCTCCCCGTCCAGACCGCGTGAGTTCCACTCCTCCTCGTCCTCTTCCTTCTCCTCTTCCTCCTCCTTCTCCTCTTCCTCTCGTTCGGTGCTTTTGAGAGCCTTTGGAAGACACAAAGCATCCCCTTTTTTTTTGGGTCCTCCCCCGGTACTGATATAGCGTGTATTAAGATACACGTGTTAAATTTATTCGCTGCCTGTCTCGCTGTGGCGGCTACTCTAGGCGGCCCACAACGTTGAAAAGACATGAAAAGGAAGTAAAATAACACAACAATGAACACTGAACGGGAGCACAACGAGAAGGCACCGGTACGATAACCCCAAAAGAGGGATGGGTGGATAGTAAGAGGGCAAAGGGGAACAAGGTGGGAGTTTTGCCATCAATCCAGCGTGGAATAAGAGACGTAGCTATCTCTTGTGTTTTCAAATCTAATTCTGGACCAGAAAAATACGGATTTTATATGACGTGCGATGGTTCAGCGAAGCAATCGTTTGCTACTGAACAGTTTTGCCAAACGCTGGAGAAAAATAGCGGTTTGGGGCAAAAATGTCGTTAAAATAGGGTCATGCGATCCGCAAGATGCAAGAAATAGCCTTAAACACAGGTTGCCGACCGCCCAAAATGCGGGCAGCCATTGGAACTTCAGAACCAGGGTGGACGTAGCCCCGGGAAGTGGTCACTTATAAGTTCGAATGGTCGCTAAGCAGCTAATCGTTAAGTCGAGGACCACTTGGACGTTAAAAATACCCCTCCAAAGGGACCTGCCCTCCAGCAGCTCAACTGGTAAATCCAAAACACCAATGCTCCACACATTCTGACATCCACTGAGAAGCTCTGCCCTTCCTCACCTCTATGAAGGGCCTGGCCACTTTGGGAGAGATGGTTTCGGATGGAGACGGCTCTTGCGACAGCATGACGAATTCTTCGGCTTTCACCCGGAAGCCCGAATCCTCCATCGGTGAGTGAACTTCAAAAAGCTCCTGAATTGTTTGCTGCCGAGAGAAGGGAAGGGAAGGCTTATTCCATCTTCACGTCCCTTGTTTGCTTACCTTGGTTCCTAGGTAAAGGTAAAAGTCTCCCCTGTCCAATTGTGTCTGACTCTAGGGCAGGGGTGGGGAAGCTTGGCTCTTTGACTTGTGGACTTCACCTCCCAGAATTCCTGAGCCAGCACGGGGGAACTATGGCCCCCTTGATGACTCGTGGACTTCAACTCCCAGAATTCCTGAGCCAGCATGGCAGAACTATGGCCCCCTTGATGACTTGTGGACTTCAACTCCCAGAATTCCTGAGCCAGCACGGGGGAACTATGACTCGTGGACTTCACCTCCCAGAATTCCTGAGCCAGCACGGGGGAACTATGCCCCCTTGATGACTCGTGGACTTCAACTCCCAGAATTCCTGAGCCAGCATGGGGGAACTATGACTCGTGGACTTCAACTTCCAGAATTCCTGAGCCAGCACGGGGGAACTATGCCCCCTTGATGACTCGTGGACCAACTCCCAGAATTCTGGGAGTTGAAGTCCACAAGTCATCAAAGAGCCAAGGTTCCCCACCCCTGCTCTAGGGAGTGTGCTCAGCTCTGTTTCTTGGCTGAGGGAACCAGCATTGTCTATAGACAATTTTTGTGGTCCTGTGGCCAACATGACTCTACACCCAAGGTGCACTGAACGCTGTTGCCTTCCCATCGCCCAGTTCGCTCCCACAGAGTCGGCCTCCTCATGGTTCCGTCGGCCAGGCAATGCCGGCCGGCGACCCCCAGGGGGAGAGCCTTCTCTGTGGGCGCGCCATCTGGAATGAACTGCCTCCGGAGCTGCGGACAGCCCGACCTTCGATCCTTCCGCTGTGACCTGAAGACATGGTTGTTCCAACAAGCGGGCCTGGACTGACCATGGTCTTTAATTTGGTTTTTATTGTGATAAATTGTCCCGTATTTCTTATATTCATTGTTTAATTCTTTTTTAATTTTTGTATTTTATGTCTCTTAATTTTTATTGTTGTGAGCCGCCCTGAGTCCTTAGGGAGAAGGGTGGCATATAAATTTAATAAATCCTAATCCTAATCCCACCGAAGTGGTACCTATTCATCTACTTGCACGCTTTCGGACAGCTAGGTGGGCAGGAAGCTGGGGTGAGAAACTGTCATTTCTACACCACTTCCATTTCCCGAGCCTTCTGGGGTCAGGTAGTCAAGACTTTGCCAAAGCCACCAGCCCCAAGCTGAAATCTGTCTGCCGTTTCCAACAAGGAGATAAGATACCTGTGTTAAAAAGGCCATGGAGTAGTCGTTGCCCTGAGCAGCTACTTCTCGGATCAGGTCCTTAGTCCCATTTTTTAAGAGTTTCTCTTCGACCGAGTTCCCACTGACCAGCCTAGAGAAATCAGAGAGGAAGCATCGCTTTAGAAAGAGGGGCCAAAGACAGCGTCTGAGAAAAACAGGAAAGCCGCTTTCCTTGAGTTACAACAGTCCGTTTGGTGCTGTGCGAAGTTACAAGGCCCTGGGAAAAAAAAACAACTCTTTTCATACGACCGTTGCCGCATCCCTCTCAAATTGAGACACATGGCAACTGACTCGCATTGATGACAGTCCCAGGGTCATGTGATCCCTTTTTGTGACCTCCTGACCAGCAAACCCAGATTCACTCAACAAACCGCGTTACTAACTTGACCAACGGCAGTGATTCCCTTAAGAACTGGGGCGAGAAAAGTCGTACGAAGGGGGCAAAAGCTCGCTTAGCGAAGGTCTCAAATGTCAGACGTCTCACTTAACAACAGAAAGTTTGGGCTCAGTTATGGTTGTAAGTCAAGGAAGTATTGGATCCAAAAAAAGAAAAGAAAGAATGAATAACAATGATGTGGAAGGACAGAGTTAGGCCCACCCTTTCCTCCTGGGTTGGGTCTTCCATTTCACGGGCAGCACCTGTAAATGTGGATGTCCTTGCACCGGCCAATCCGATCGCACCACTCCTGAGCTTTGGCTTCCATCACCGGGTTTAAATCGTTGTCGTAAAACACAACCGTGTCGGCTTCCACAAGGTTGACGCCCGTGGAGCGGCTGTGGGAGGAGAGGATGGCGCAGAAGAGCCGCTTGTCTCGGTTGAAGGTTTTCATCAGCTCCTGACAGGGAGAAAAGACACACTGGTTGGCGAAGCGCACGAGTAGAACCGAAACACAGGATCTGCCCCATTCTCGTGGGCTAACAGCTAAACATGGCTGGATCTGCCCAATGGAGCAGGCAGAAATTCACGTCTTAGGAAGTCTGTGCCTGGATGCAAACTAAAACTTCCTGACAGAACAATTAACCAGTGGAACAACCTGCCTCCAGAAGCTGTGAATGCTCCAACACTGGAAGTTTTTAAGAAGAAACTCGACAGCCATTTGTCTGAAATGGTATAGGGTTTCCTGCCTTAGCAGGGGGTTGGACTAGATGACCTCCAAGGTCTCTTCCAACTTCTTCTTCTTCTTCTTCTTCTTCTTCTTCTTCTTCTTCTTCTTCTTATTATTATTATTATTATTATTATTATTATTATTATTATTATTATTAATTATTATTATTAATTATTATTATTATTATTATTATTATTATTATTAATTATTATTATTATTATTACCTATGATGAACAGGTTGCAGGAGCTCTGTGTGTCTAAAAGTCTAAGGAAGAGAAGGACTAAGGGTGACATGATAGCAGTCTTCCACTCTTTGTGGGGCTGTCACAAGGGAAGAGGGGGCCGAGCTATTCTCCAAAGCGCCCGAAGGCAGGACGAGAAGCAACGGATAGAAACTGACCAAGGAGAGAAGCAACCTAGAAGTAAGGAGGAATTTCCTGATAGTGAGGACAATTGATCAGTGGAACCTCCAGAGTTTGTGGCTGCTCCATCACTGGAGGTTTTCCAAAAGAGATTGGACAGCCACGTTTCCAGAATCGTATAGGGCCTCTTGCCTGAACAGGGGGTTGAACTAGAAGGCCACCGAGGTCCCTTCCAACAGAATTCTTCATTATTCTGTTACAGATCTGAATGTTATGTGTGAACCTGCTCATTGGGTGCAAACGGGCTTCCTAAGGGGAGTTACAAAGGTCAAGTCCTGTCAAATTCTGGAAAGAGTGAGATCAATAGCGAGACACACCTGGCGCTCTTCCTGGTTTGCACATTCGTCGATTCTCACATAGGTGAGGAAATGGAAGTTGAGAAACCGCTCCAAGATGTCCAACATGAGCATCATCTGGGACAAGATCAGCACCCTTCGTCCTTCCAACTTCAGCTTCTGCAGTAAGACCGCCAGGGCTTCCAACTTCCCTGCGATGCAAGAAGAAGAATCAGATTTGGGAGCGCCAAGTCCCCGGTCAGGTGACGGACAGGCGCACATCAAGCTGTTGCCTCTACCTGCATCGTACTGGATTAGACGGAGGTCAGGAAATGGAAGCAGGCGGGGCATGGTCAGCTGGTGAAGCTGGTTCAGGTAAGGCAGCATCTTCTCCTTCAGGTTGTGCCGGAGGAGTTTCATCCGATGGCGATACACGGGGGGAAGCCTTGCCGTGTGCAAAGACGGAGGGGCGGCCACGGCAGCGGGTAACACGCAGAGCACCCTTGGAAACAAAGCACAGCCACGGCAAATGTTCCTGGTGGGGCCATATTGTGACCCGCACGATTTCAAAACCCTTCAACCTTAGGGGGCTGGGGGGGGGGAATGGTCCTTCCGGAGTTTGACTATTTATAGTCTCAATTCTTGAAGGCTGGGAGGAGGAGGAGGAGGGGGGGACTGTGGGGGTCCTTGGTGCTCTCTGAGCCTGGTTGTTTTCTTGCAGATTTTTCATTACCCAAACTAGGCAACATCATCAGTGCTTGAAGGGAGAGGGGTTTGCAGAAAAGCGGAGGGACAGGGGGAGGGGGAGGAGGATTGTGGGGTCCTTGCTGCTCTCTGAGCTTGGTTGTTTTCTTTCAGATGTTTCATTACCCAAACATCATCAGTGCTTGAAGGGAGAGGGGTTTGCAGAAAAGAGGAGGAGGAGGAGGACACACCAAGCTGGAGATGAGCTCAAAGCTCAGCTGCTTAACTCCCAACTCTGAATGAGGTACTGCAACTAGACATTACAAAGGCAGGTCAAGAGTTGCGCAACATCTGGAAGCTTGTAGCTCCCCATCCTGCTCCAGAGCCACCTGGCTGGTTACCGAGGCACGGATGAAGGAGCAGATGCCTTTTCGGTACCTTACGACTGTAAGGATGACCAAGAAATGCGCGGCTCTTTGGTAGCAAAGAATGGGAGGAAATATACCCGCCTTCCAACTGCCATCACCTGAGGCTCAAATTAGTTCCCTCATGAGCCCGTAAAGATTAACTAGATCAGGGGTCTCCAACCTTGGCAACTTTTAAGACTTGTGGACTTCTGGGAGTTGAAGTCCACAAGTCTTAAAGCTGCCAGGGTCGGAGAGCCCTGAACTACTGGACAACACCTGGGCTTTACACAATTCCTCAAGTGCCCTTGGCTAAGTGCTGTGAGGAGGAAGCTCCAGCCAAGGACTCACCTGCTGATGGTGTCCTTCAAGGACTGCTGCTGCTGCTCGAGCTGCCGTGTCAAGCCCTGAAGAGGGTCTTGATGACCTTTGGAGAGACGGCAGTTGACAAAGCCAGCCCACCTCCACTTGCCGGCTGCGCCGGAGAACTGAGGGGTCGTGTTGGAGTCGCCCACCAGGGAGCACATCCTACGAAGGTCCTGGCCGTAGACGGGCGCCCTGGAGCAACGTCGTTCGTTGCAAGAAAAGATCCGGTCCAAGCGCTCTTTCAGAAGCCTGTTTTTCTCCTCAAACGACTCCTTTGGCAGCAGAGAAAAAGGAGAGCAGTGAGGGAAGACCGCGGAGCGAGTTCACACTCTTAAAATTAGGAAGATAAAAGTTCTCTAGCTGCCTGCTGGTACGGCCCTACGCTGAACTGCAAACGTTCTTCTTCATCCCAACAAGGATCTATCAGGTGACCTTCGCTGTACAGTGACAAGTGCCCCACCCTGTAGGAAAGTTAGGTTTGGGGGTTTCAGTGATTACAATTGCACTGATCCTCCATCTCAGTTTCTACCAGGGGGCGGGGGGGGGGGGGCGGGCGGGGGGGAAGGTTGTCTTCATAGTGGTTTCTATATTGCTTGAATAATAACAATCATCATCATCCTTTGCAAAAAAACCCACCTTACTCGGAACTGACTCTATATGCGGACGTTACCTTACTTGGGTCCCTGTTTAGGACTTGAACTATAAAGTTTTTACTAGACTGAATTGAATTGAAGATTAACAAATAAATAAATAAACAAACAAACAAACAAATAAAATCACCATCAGTCAATTGAAAAAGTAGCTTTAAAATCATTTTGTTATGAGATCGGTGTCAAATTAAACAAAGAAAGAAAAGAAAAGAAAGAGAAAGAAAGAAAGAAAGAAAGAAAAAGAAAGAAAGAAAGAAAGAAAGAAAGAAAGAAAGAAAGAGACAGAGAAAGAAAGAAAAAGAGGGAGGGAGAGAGAGAAAGAAAGGAAGAGATAGAGAAAGAAAGGAAAGAAAGAAAAAAGAAAGGAAAGAGAAAAAGAAAGAAAGAGAAACAAAGAAAGAAAAGAAAGAGAAAGAGAAAGAGAAAGAGAAAGAGAAAGAGAAAGAGAAAGAGAAAGAAAGAAAGAAAGAAAGAAAGAGCGAGGGAGACAGAGAAAGAAAGAAAAAGAGGGAGGGAGAGAGAGAGGGAGAAAGAAAGGAAGAGAGAGAGAAAGAAAGGAAGGAAAGAAAGAAAAAAGAAAGAAAGAAAGAAAGAAAGAAAGAGAAGAAAAGAAAGAGAAAGAAAGAAAGAAAGAAAGAAAGAAAGAAAGAAAGAAAGAAAGAAAGAAAGAAAGAAAGAAAGAAAGAAAGACAGACCATGGCACACTGCATCTACTACACCAGTTCCAAAAGGGGACTCGAAAGAGACGTTCACAAGTGCTGCAAACTAAGCCTCGGTACCTGGGAGTGTCCGCCATGAATGCCAGACTTCAGCGACGAAGCAGAGTCTCCCGACGCCAAACTGGCACCCAGGCTTCTTCCTGGAAAGAGAGATTCAGACGTAAACCAAGCGTTTATACAGCTCCAGCATGCCCTCATAAACGACTTCGCTCTTGAATCAGGCTGTGGAGGTCGCGGGCCGCATTCAGACAGGCGCTGCTTGACTTACAACAGTTTCTTTAGCGACCGTCTAAAGTTATGACGGCACTGAAAAATGGGACTTCCAACCGTTTTTCCACACTCCCCCTCCCCCCACGGTCAGGTGATCAAAATTCAGACGCTTGGCCACTGACCCATATTTATGACGGTGGCGGGGTCCCGGGGGTCACGTGATGCCCTTCTGTGGCAAGCAAAGTCGATGGGGGAAGCCGGATCCACTTAACGACCGAGGGACTAACTGAACAACTGCAGTGATTTCACTTAGCGACCGTGGCAAGAAAATGGGGCCAAACTGACTGAGCAACCGTCTCGCTTGACGACAGAACTGTTGGGCTGAATTATGGCCATTAAGTCGAAGACCAGCTGCACTCTGTGCCCTGATTATCCACGGCATCCTTGCATTTCACTACTTCCTAGTCACCCGAGTGTGATCAGAAATCTCACCTAGGTGTGCAGAGGGTGAGATTACCTTCAGCCAAGATCAGGGGAGGCCCTAATGCCACTCTATAAAGCCTTATTAAGGCCACACCTAGGATAGTGCAACCAGATTTGGTTTCCACACTATAAAAAGATGTCGAGACTCTAGAAAGGGTACAGAGAAGAGCAACAAAGAGGATTGGGGGACTGGAGGCTAAAACATATAAGGAACGGTTGTTGGAATTGGGTATGTCTAGTTTAATGAAGAGAAGTACCAGAACGGACATGAGAGCAGTGCCTCAATATTTGAGGGGCTGCCACAAAATGAGGGGGTCCATCTCTTTCCCAAAGCTCCTGAAGGCAGGACAAGAAGCAATGGATGGAAACTGATCAACCTGGAAATAAGGAGAAATTTCCTGGCAGTGAGAACAATCTAACGGCGGAACAGAAGCTGCCTTCAGATGTTGTGGGAGCTTCATCAGTGTGGAAGCTTTCCAGAAGAGACTGGACTGCCATCTGTCAGAAATGGTGTAGGGTTTCCTGCTTGAGGGGGGGGGGTTGGACTAGATGACCTGCAAGGTCCCTTCCAACTGTGTTATTCTAATTCTGAAAAAAAACTCTTAAGGGCCACCACCTTTCCGAACCAAAGCTTTGTAAGGGGCACTTAAAAAACAAAAAAAATTTGAACGTTCACATTTATGGTTTGCAAACACTGCACTTGCAGCGGCTCCAGTGATAAGTTCCGGTCCGTTAATTCTCTCGTTAGCGCTCTGAGTGTAAGAGCAACATAGGAATTGGGCAGGTAAAGGTAGACGGATGCAAAGGGAGGCTCCTTACCTGGCTGAGCTCCTGCCGAAGACTGCAAGCCCGCCGGATGCTGGTTGCCTAGTGCGTTCAGAGAATTTTGGACACTTCCAGGCTGGGACACTGTCTGAACCACCACAGGGCCTTGGGGTCTGAGATACTGGGGGCCCGGAGCTGAAACGATTTGCAGGACACTGCCTGGTAGGTAGAAATCGAAGATGGAGGAAGTTATGGAGTGCCCACTGAAGGAAGACCCTCCCACTGATTTTGAACATCTCCTCTTAGGCAAGGTTTACAGCCACCGTGGTCACGTGACCAAAACCTGGACACTTCTGGATTTTTGCACTGGAAACTTTTGAGTTTGGCGTTTCGCTGATTAGACTGACTTGTCCTTCTAGAAATGGCTGGTTTATATGACTATGGAAAAGTCACGTTTCATTCTACTGCAGGGGGTCTTCAAGCGTGGCCCTTTTACGACTGGTGGACTTCAACTCCCAGAATTCCTCAGCCAGCAATGCTGGCTGAGGAATTCTGGGAGTTGAAGTCCACATGTGGTAAAAGGGCCACGCTTGAAGACCCCTGTTCTACTGCAATGGAGGAAGCTTGGAAATCATTGCCTTTTCACCGCCCTGACTCCTTCGGGAGAAGGGCGGTATATAAATAAAATTATTATTATTATTATTATTTTCTTTTCTTTTTCCCTTCTCCCCCTCACTTTCCTTTCCCACTGCGTCCTGCTATTTGCTCCGGTATTTTTGCATTTTATTCCACAATCTAAAAAAAAAGGTTACAAACTGCTGGGGGGGGGGGAGAAAAAAAAAGAAAAAAAGAATCTGGGCAACTTGGCGACCGACACGCACGGTTGCAGCATCTCAGGGATGTGTGATCACCTCATGGTGAGCTTCCCAGCCGGCTTCCGACAAGCCAAGTCAGCAGGGTTCCCTTTGGGGCTATGTGCGTTCGCTGAACAACTGCAGTGATTCGCTTTTAATTTTGCTGGCAAAAAGGGTCGCAAAAGTGAGCAAAATTCACTTAACGACCGCCTCGTTTTGGCAGCAGAAATTTGGGGGGTCAGTTACAGTTGTAAATCAAGGACTATTTTTGTGCACTTCAACCACCCGTAGATTCCTTGGGGTGGGGCCTTCAAGAAGGATGGATTCTGTTAAGTTTCTGAGGATCTCCAAGGATCGAGGTTGACTCAGCCTTCCGTCCGTCCGAGGTCAATAAAATGAGGACCCAGATTGTTGGGGGAAAAGAGGCTGAGTCTGTAAACGGCTTAGAGAGGGGCTGGAAAGCACTGTGAAGCGGTATATAAGTCTAAGGGCTACTGCTATTGTTCTTCCTTTTCCTCTTCCTTCTTCCTTCCTTCCTTCCATCTGTCCGTCCGTCTGTCCATGATATGCAGTAGTTAGAATGCAGCATTGAAGGCTGACTCTGCCCACTGCCAGGAGTTCAATTCTCACCGGGTGAAGGTTGACTCAGCCTTCCGTCATTCTGAGGTCGGTAAAATGAGGACTCAAGATTGTTGGGGGGCATGAGGCTGACTCTGTAAACCGCTTAGAGAGAGCAGTAAAGCACTGTGAAGTGGTATATAAGTCCAAGTGCTATTGTTATTGTCCTCCCTCCCTCCCTCCCTTCCTTCCCTCCCTCCCTTCCTTCCTGCACAGTGGCTGGAATGCAGCATTGCAGGCTAACTCACTGCCCACAGCCAGGAGTTCGATCCTGACGAGCTCAAAGTTGACTCAGCCTTCCATCCTTCCCAGGTCGGTAAAAGGAGGAGCCGGCTTGTTTTTTTGGGTGGTGTGGTGGTGGTGAAGATGCTGACTCTGTAAACCGCTTAGAGAGGGCCGTGAAGTGCCGTGAAGCGGTATATAAGTCTAAGCGCTATTGCTATCTCCAGGACAGGAAAGATTCGGGAGGGTTAGCTTGACAACTGCCCTTAATGTCTCCCACCGGAGGACCAGGCAAAAAAATAAAAATAAATCCAAAACACGTCCCAGGAAGCACGGGAGGGCTCGCCAACCCACGCTGAGGAAATCCTGGGGACGGGCAGGGGAAGGGGGAAAGGTCCCCAGGTGTGCTCTTCGAAGCGCCTCACCTTGCAGCTGCAGAGGCTGGCCGGCGGTCAGCTGGCGGAGTTGACTGTGCGACAGAGTGAATTTGTTGCCCTGGAACTGCAGCGTCACCGGCGTCTCCGGCTGCGCGATCCGGCCTTGGGCCCCTGCAAATGGAAGCCAGCTGGGCTAGTTTGACCACTTCACCGGCTGGGCGAGAGGGGTGGAAGCACCCGTGAAGAAGGGGAGGGCGAGGGGGTGGGTGGGGGCTTCTCCCAGACATCCCCTTGGGTTTCCTCTCGTCGTGGTTAGTAAAACGGACGCGAACCACATGCAGAGATGGAGAGGTGGGGGAGGGAGGGAGAGGAGGAGGAGGAGGAGGAGGAGGGAAGTGTCATCCAAGAAGTTCCACGGGTACAGCTTTGATACAGGTGACGGGCCAATTGCGTCGGCTCAGTTTCTTTTAAAGGCAGGACGGGGTGAGTGGATCGGGGCAGGCCGAGGGCAGAGATCCTTAACTCTTTTCACAGGTGAACAAGCGTGACCTGGAAAAACTCACGTGACACTTCGGAAAGAGAGAGAGAGAGAGAGAGAGAGAGAGAGAGAGAGAGCAGAAAAGTCCTTAAAGTCAGACCTCTACCGCCTTTTCAAAAGCAAACTACAAACCGCAGCTCGAGAGAGGCAGGAATTCACAAAGCAACGGGGCACGTGGAATAATTTACCGGGAAGGGGGGGGGGAAAAAAAAGATTCTTCTTTTAGGGCTTTAGCAAGTTTCGGGGGGCTTGGGGGAAATCAATGCGAGGCAGATTCAGTGGGCCTCCCAATCACATTTGCAGGCGATCCCAAAGGGTTTAATTTTCCCCCAGTTGATTTGAAACTTCCAATTAGCAGCGATGAATTTTGTACCGGGGAGGGGGGCGTGGGGGTGGGTGGGATCGTTAAGCTCATGCAGCCCTAGCCAAAAGAATTTGGATTCGGCCAATGTATTTTTCAATGCATAGAAGGCTATCTTTCGCAGAGCCCCCTCGGAGGAAGAATTAAAGGTTTATTTGCTTTGGAAGTGACCATTTTTTTTTGTCTGTGTGTCACCCTGCAATGTAAAGGTGAAGTTCAGGCTCTGTTCACGCGAAGCTAAAAGCTTCTCCGTAAAATTAATCAGGGGAAAAAAAATAAAGAAATAAAAATCAGGATGTTCAATGCCTGGAAACCTTTCGTCTATGCTTGCAAGGCTTCCAAACTTCAATTCTCCCAAGTTTTGGAGTTGAGCGTGGCACGTTTGACTTTTACAAAGGCAGCAGGTTCTCCCGGGAAAACATTAGTACATCAGTGCTCAAGAGACCTCTGGAGGTGGGGTGGGCAACTCTGGGCCCTTTACCACCTGTGGACTGCAACTCCCAGAAATCCTGGCTCAAAGGATCCTGGGTGTCGAAGTCCACAGGTCGCAAAAGGGGCCAGAGTTGCCCACCTCTGCTCCAGATGCGCTAACGGCGCATCTACCATCGGAAACAAGACCGCTTTAGCCTGTTCCTAGCCATATTCCCATTCTTCCTTACGGAGTGCGCCTTCCTGTGCAAGAGACATTCTTTTAGCCAAGATGTGGTTAGTGTTCTCCAAAAAAAAAAAAAAAACAAGGAGAGAATTAAATTAGGATAAATTTGTTCTTTCCAAAAATTAATTTAAGGAAAAAAAAACATTCCGAGGAAGGCTGACCAAGAGGGGGGGGGGGGAAACATGCAGAAGAAGTGAGATTAAGTTGACACCACTAATGTAACAGGTAGTCCTCGACTTAATGACCAAAATGGAGCCCAAGGTTTCCGTGGCTAAGCGAGGCAGTTCTTAAGCGAGTTGTGCCCCACTTTACAACCTTTTTTTTTTTTGGTCATGTTGCTTAAATGAACCCCTGCAGTTGTTAAGTGAATCATGCCTTCGTTCAAGTGAATCCGGCAGCCCCCAATGACTTGGCTCTTCAAAGGCTACAAATGGGGAATTGCATGATCCTAGGATAGCACAAATGGATAGCTTAAATGGACTCCAGAAGATGGTAGAGGACAGGAAGGCCTGGAGGAACGTTGTCCATGGGGTCGCGAGGGGTCGGACATGACTTCGCAGCTAACAACAGCAACAACAAGGATAGCACAACTGTCGTAAGGACGTGCCAGTTGCCCGGTGTCCAAATTTTGATCACCTGACCGTGGGGATGCCGCAACGGTTGTTAAAAGTGGGGGTGGGGGGGAAAGTCACTTTTTTCAGCGCCATTTAACTTCAAACCGTCCCTAAGCAAAAAGTTTCAAGTCGAGGACTACCTGTATGTTCACAGCCATTTTCTTGAGCTGTGTTTTATTTTTCCTCTTTCTTCTCTAAATGTTGCACTTAAAACAGATGTGTTTTTTTTTAAAAAAGAAAATCAAATAAGCAACGTAAAATGGCGAGCAAGGCAAACTCCAAACAGGAGAACGGAAGGGAAGGAGCAAAGCGCGCCCCCATCCAAATATATCTGTGTCTGTACACGGATCCCTGCGCACACTTTTTTTTTTTAAGGGTGCCTAATAACTTAACCTCAGGGAAGCTTCGGAAAAAAGGAGGCAGAGGAGGAGGAGGAGGAGGAATGGAGGAGGAGGAGGAGGAGGAAGAGAGAAGGAAGCTGGAGAAATTTGGGAAGTAGAGGGGCAGAGGGGCACTTACTGGGTAACCGGGCTTGTGCCTGACTGGTTAACACGAGCCTCTGAGGCAGGACGCTCGGTTGGATGGTGGGTGGGGGGGCCTGTGGCTGGGCCTGCCCTAGCTGGAGGCCTTGGGTAGTAGCCTGGCCCCGCACTTTCACTGGATGGGCCGGGCTAGTTGCGGTGGCGAAGGTCATTGCTGGCTGATGTCTTGGAGGAGGAAGAGGAAGAGGAAGAGGTGGCGGTGGAGGAACACTGGAGGAAGACGGGGCCGTCTGCAATTGTGGTGCTGCTGCGCTTGCAGCAGAGGAGACGGCAACGGCAGCTGCAATCAATAAGGTCGGTGGGGGCAAGCGGTTAGAGTCGCTCCTTCTTTCGGGTTTTTTTTCCATTTCAAGGGTTAGAGAAATTGCAAGGGTCAGTTTTAAACCTTGGGGGTGGGGTGGGGGGTGGGCCCGAGTACAGACACGTCGCCTTGGGGGGGGGGGGGAAGAGACAAAAAATAAAAATAAAAAAGCAAGAAAAATCCAGAGGCCTTTGGGAGCTTAAACCAAGGGGCTGAAAAGTGATTCCGCTGCGCGAATTCAATCTCGGGGCACACAAACACGCATGCACAAACGCACGTGAACACAACTTTCCTTGCAGAGCGGTGCGTGTGTGTGTCTGTGTCTGTGTGCGTGTGAGGTTGGTTTGCTAGCTCTTTGCTTCAAGGCTTTCCAACGTGAAGTTCTCCATCTTTATCAAAAGACAGCTGGGGTGGTATAGAGAGTCAGGGTTGGCAGGGGTAGGCAACCTTGGCTCTTTTATGACTCGTGGACTTCAACTCCCAGAATTCCTGAGCCAGCATGGTGGAAACTTTGGCCTCCTTCATGACTCGTGGACTTCAACTCCCAGAATTCCTGAGCCAGTATGGTGGAAACTTTGGCCCCTTTCATGACTCGTGGACTTCAACTCCCAGAATTCCTGAGCCAGTATGGTGGAAACTTTGGCCCCCTTCATGACTCGTGGACTTCAACTCCCAGAATTCCTGAGCCAGCTTGGCTGGCTCAGGAATTCTGGGAGTTGAAGTCCACGAGTCATGAAGGGGCCAAGGTTGCCAACCCCTGGTCTAGTGGTTAAGGCGCCAGGCTAGAAAGCGGGAGACTGTGAGTTCTAGTTGACCTTGACCCAGTCCCTCCCTCCCTCTCTCAACCCAACCTACCTCACAGGGTTGTTGTTGTGGGGAAAAGAGCAGGAGGGAAAAAAAGGTGTCTTGGATACGTTTGCTGCCTTGAGTTATTTGTAAAAATAATAGTGGTGGGATACAAACAAAAGCAAATAAATAGGGGTGCCCTGAAGGAATCAGCTTTATCATGCCCATCCTAGCTTCTCAATGAAGTTGGGACCAAACACACACACACACACACACACACACACACACACACACACACACACACAGTCTAAACCATACTGCCTGGAAATGTTCACTTTCAGCTCAAACTGAAACATAAAAAAAACAAAAAGAGGATGGGAACACAGGTAAAAGGAGTTGTGCGTGAATGCTTCGATGCCCTCCGTTCCAGGTTTTCAAACAAAGCACAATCAAGTCTCTTCCAGGGCGGGCCAAAATGAGATTCCCCCCAGAATGTGAGTGAACGGGCTGGGACTGACTTCTTTTTTTAAAAAAAAAGCAAGCTTTGCGTGCAAAATTTCAGCCTTCAAAGCTCCAAGTCCCCTGCCTGGACCATCTCCGGAAAGAGCAGGACAATTTGCTGTCACTCTTTTTTTTAAATTTCCCTTTCCGAAGTTTCAAATCAAAAGGGGGCAGCTCTGCAGAGAGAGAAATCCACCCAAATGAAATCTGCCGGATGGCGAGATGGGTGGTGTATCGCTTTTAACAAACAAAAACAAAAAATGTCCAGAAACGTCTCGGTCCGAGGGAATCGAAAAAAGAGCAATCCTGCCTTGAAACCCAGGAAGTCCACCCACCAAAAAAAAAAAAAAAAAAATGGAGAGCACCTAATGGGTTGAAAAACCCACAGAATCGGTTCGCAATTCACAGAGGACCCTCAGAATGGAGCTTCCAAGTGCCAGCTCAGGACGCATTCGGAGAACAAGAGACACCGAAGGGAGCTGAGCCGGATTGAAGCTCGGATAAAGACCTGGGTGATCCTTCATCAAAATCCCAGGCGGACAACTCAACCTCTGTAGACCCAACCTGGCTTGAGGGCCACAGCTGGAAATGCTGTCCAAGAAGAACGTTATGAGGTGGGTCGACTCAAGCCGTGCCTCCGGTAGGACGACTGAGTTCGGCTTGCTCAACAACTGATTTCATCCAGATACGCAGGAATTCCAACTTGGGGTGGTGGTGGTGGTGAACCTCAATAGATCAGGAAGGCACAAGGTTGAGGAAGAGTGGTTTCATTCCAAGGACTGGTTGAGGGAGGGAGGGAGGAAGGGAGGGAGGGAGGGAGAGAGGGAGGATGAACGTGAAGGGGAACCAACCCACTGGACCTGTTGAAAAGGAAGGAATCCCAAGTTGGATCACCTTTCTCACCTTGGCTGGCAGTTACCGTAGTCATAGGAGATCTTCCTCGCCCTTGGGCCTGTTGGGCCACCGTAGCTGCGCTGGTGGCCCTATGCACTTGAGTGCTAGGAAAGGGCACCATCTTCCCTTCAGGTTTTTGCCCATAATGAACAGGTTGAAACAACCTGGGGAAGAAAGAAGAAAAAAAAACGGTTGGGTGCCGTGATGATTTTTCCATAAAGTACTCTTGGGAGTCATAGGCAAAACCAAGCATCTATGGAGATTCTCAGGGACGCGGTGGCTCAGTGGATTAGGACACTGAGCTTGTCAATCAGAAGGTCGGCAGTTTGGCAGGTCGAATCCCGAGTGCCGCGTAGCAGAGTGAGCGCCTGTTATGCGTCCCAGCTTCTGCCAACCTAGCAGTTCGAAAGGACGTAAAAATGCAAGTAGAGAAATACGGACCACTATGGTGGGAAGGTAACAGCAGCCTTTGGCGTCTAGTCATGCACGGAGACATCCTTGGACAAGCGCTGGCTCTTCGGCTTTGAAACAGAGATGAGCACCGGCCCCTAGAGTCGGAAACGACTAGCACGCATGTGCGGGGGAACCTTTACCTTTATCTTATGGAGATTCTCAGTCATCCAGGTCCTGGTTACCCCAAAGATGCTTTTCCACCAGGCAACGGGACTGTCTTGTTTTCCTTTGTGGATGTTTCACTTCTCATCCCAGAAGCTTCTTCAGCTGTGACCATCCGGTCAGAGCCGACCATTCCCCACTGTACGGCCAGAGCTGAAGAAGCTTCTGGGATGAGAACCGAAACACCTTCAAAGAAAACAAAAACAAAAACAAAGTCCAGTTGACTGGTGGAAAAGCACCTTTGGGACAAGCAAAACCAAGCAAAAAATTATTTCGTAGACTCCTTTCAGTCCTATTAAAAATTGAGGAACTGCCTCCTCAAGGAAGGGAAAGGATTTGGGCTCTCCTGATGTGAGCCAAAGGACCACTTCAGCATCCTTATTAATGACCTCAGCCTGGAAGGGAGTCAAATATTTAGGGGACAGGCCTGGTGCCCTAATCCTTGGAGATGCTTTAGGCCCTTCCTTCCTTCCTTCCTTCCTTCCTTCCTTCCTTCCTTCCTTCCTTCCTTCCTTTCCTTCCTCCCTTTCCTTCCTTCCCTCCCTTGAACGGCGTTCTGAAATTGAGACCCATGCTTTAGATTGTGACTATCAACATGCCACGCAAAACTGAACAGGGACGAGAGTCCAATCAGCATTAGAATTGGCTGCACGAGGGCCACGGAGGTAACAGAAAGCTGTGTGCTGCTTACCTGTTTGGCTTCAGCTTGACCGGGGCAGGCCTGGGAGGCGGCAGGGGAGAGGTGTAAATCTCTTCGATAAGCTTTCGTGTTATTTTTTGCTTGGGCACCACCTGGGATTCATACCGCGTCATGGTCCTCTCAAAACCAATCAGGTCAAAGAGACTCAAGTCTGCAACCTGGAAGATGGCCGAGAGGGAAGAAAGTGTATCTGGGCACCTACTGTAATTTGATTTAGTCCATTTATTTAGTCCGCTGATGATGCCACCTAGTTGGGTCATGAAAGGTCTGCAAGAGAGCAACCAAGCTCAGAGAGCACCAAGGACCCCACAGTCCTCCTCCTCTTTCTTCTCCACTCTGTACACCCCACTCCCTGCTAGCACTGATGATGCTACCTAGTTGGGTTGTGAAACGTCTGCAAGGAAACCACCCAACTCAGAGCGCACCAAGGACCCCACAGTTCAACCTTGAGCTACAGAGGTTCTCTTCTATCGCTAGTCCATTTCATCTCTCCCTCTCGCACACATACACACGCTCACACACACACACACACAATGCACACACATTGCGGAGTCCTCGGTCACACCTCGGGACAGAAAAGTTGAAATTAGGAAAGAGAAGCTGGGAAAGATCCTCCCTCTTCCTCACCCAACAGGGAAGCTTGCAAGCCCACCGTTCTGCTCACCTTCCACAGGTTGCCTTCTGCCGCCGTGAAGGCCAGCGAGGCGGTTGCATACTGCAATGCCTCCGAAACGTAAGACGAGCCACACAGCCGAGGGTTGATCAGATCCGGGTGGTTGCAGATCTTCTGCAGCTGCATCAAGACGTGAAGGACGCTGACGAAATGCCCGCTTTTCAGAGCGTCTTGGGTCCTGCCCAGGGAGAAGAAAGCAGGGGGTCAACGCTACAACAGGGGAGCGTGTGATGGCCGTGAGATCAGGATGTCAGGGTCTCCATCGTTGGCCCGGCGCCTTGCCTGGCTCCTGCCATCAAAGAGGAAAGGAGGGGGGGGGAAGCGTTTGGGGGCAGTCTAGACTTAGAATAACGTTACTGTCACTTTAAATGTACATTAACATGAAATTTTGTTGCATACAGCTCTCCAATGTGCACTAGATAAATATGACCAAATATATATATATACACATACATGTATACGTGTGTGTGTGTGTGTGTGTGTGTCTGAAATATTTGTCAAGTCATTTGAATACGCCTTGCTAATTAAATCTTTCTTTCCTGTTTGGCTTAACTCAAGGCTATCCACAGGTTATAGTCACAACTTATGACAGCTCATTATTTGTGTAAATTATTCAAATTGCTAATAAAGCCTTCCTAAAATTCTTTATTAGCAATTTGAATAATTTACACACACACACACACACACACACACACACACACACACATATATATATATATATGTAGGTCTAGAGTCTCGGGTTTCTTCCCGCGTTCCTTTCATCTTCAGAAAGTTGTGGCGACGTTTCGACGAAATCCCATCCGTCATCATCAGGCCGGAGTATTCCTCCTGCTGCTTTCAGGAGCAATGCGTGGTCTGTCTGTTCCTTTCCTTCCAACTGCCGGTGGGGCTGTGTTCCGACTGGGTGGAGGCGTGGCTGCTTTCTGATTGGGTGGGGGTGTCATCCGACTGGGTGGAGGCGTGGAAGGAAAGGAACAGACAGACCACGCATTGCTCCTGAAAGCAGCAGGAGGAATACTCCGGCCTGATGATGACGGATGGGATTTCGTCGAAACGTCGCCACAACTTTCTGAAGATGAAAGGAACGCGGGAAGAAACCTGAGACTCTAGACCTACACATACAGACACCCGCGAGAATCTACGAAAACAAATATATATATATATATATATATATATATATATATATATATATATATGGGACGCGGTGGCTCAGTGGGTTAGGACGCTGAGCTTGTCGATCGGAAGGTCGGCAGTTTGGCGGGTCGAATCCCGAGTGCCGCGTAGCAGAGTGAGCGCCTGTTACTCGTCCCAGCTTCTGCCCACCTAGCAGTTCGAAAGCATGTAAAAATGCAAGTAGAAAAATAGGGACCACTACGGTGGGAAGGTAACAGCGTTCCGTGCGCCTTTGGCGTCTAGTCATGCCGGCCACATGACCACGGAGATGTCCTCGGACAAGCGCTGGCTCTTCGGCTATGAAACGGAGATGAGCACCGGCCCCTAGAGTCGGAAACGACTAGCACACATGTGCGGGGGAACCTTTACCTTTTATATATATATATATATATATATATACACACATACATATATATATATATACATATATATATATACATATATATATATATATATACATATATATATATATATACATATATACATATATACATATATACATATATACATATATATATATATATATATATATATATATATATATATATATATATATATATATATATATATATATATATATATATATATATATATATAAGGTAAAGGTTCCCCCGCACATGCGTGCTAGTCATTTCCGACTCTAGGGGGCGGTGCTCATCTCCGTTTCAAAGCCGAAGAGCCAGCGCTTGTCCGAGGACGTCTCCGTGGTCATGTGGCCGGCATGAGTAGATGCCAAAGGCACACGGAACGCTGTTACCTTCCCACCGTAGTGGTCCCTATTTTTCTACTTGCATTTTTACGTGCTTTCGAACTGCTAGGTTGGCAGAAGCTGGGACGAGTAACAGGCGCTCACTCTGCTACGCGGCACTCGGGATTTGACCCGCCAAACTGCCGACCTTCCGATCGACAAGTTCAGCGTCCTAACCCACTGAGCCACCACGTCCCATATATATATATATATATATATATATATATATATATATATATATATATATATATATATATATATATATATATATATATATATATATATATATATATATATATATATATATATATATATATATATATATATATATATATATTTGCATATACCTATCTACCCACATAGATTCTATGACCCAGAGAAACAACACAGCCTGGTTCGGATGTACACATCTATGTGGTGGGGAAAAAGGAATCTTGCGAGTTTACCAGACCTGTGAATTGAATGGTGGGAAATGGGGAGGGGGGTGGGGGAAATGGGGAGGGGGAAGCAAGAAGGGAAGAAGAACCGGATCTCCACCAAACCAGCTGGTACCAGGATCTTCAAGGCCGCTTGCCCTGAGAATGGAAGTGCCTACGACCGGCCCTGTTTGTGTGTCAGGGACAACCCCTTTTTCCTTTTAACAATCAATAGGCTGAAAAAAAAACCCAACCCAAATTTATTTACAGTTCCAAATAATAGTCTTTCAAACAAAAAAGCAACAGAATATTTTCTTCAACCAAAAATACATGATTCAAAACATCCAACAAGACAAACAAGAGTCAAACAGATTAGCAAGAACAGACCAGGATTCTCCTTGAATGTCTCCGAACGCTTGCCTTCAGCAACCAGCCCTGCCCACACCTTCCCCTTTTATTATCAATCCCAAGGCCTGGCTTCTCACTGCCTTCTCCTCCTCTCACTGAGTTGCCTCATTGATTTTCTCTGCTCTGCTCTGCTGGATTGCCTTCTGCTTCTAGCGTCTCTGAACAGATTCAGCTGTGACTCCTCTAAGTCCGGCACCTCCTCCTCACACAGCTGAGCCTCATGAGGAACACAACTGGAGAGGCCAGGCTGAGAGTCCTGCAGTGCATCGGAGCCTCCCTCCGACACCAAAGGCTCTCCAAACCCCTCCTCCTCCTCCTCCTCAGATTCATCGGACTCAGCTGCTGGGAGCACAGGCTGACACTGAATCACAACAGGAAGCTTACCAGGTTCACAAAAGTTTCTCAAAACATCATTACCGGCATCACATTGGCTGGCCGGGGAGGAATGGCAGGGGCAGGGGGGGGGACTGGCCTTGGGGCTTGGAAGAAACAGCTCTGCATTTTGCGCGGGAATGCGATTCCTTCTGACTTGGTTGCAACCACTTCCTTTCGGGGAAAGTTCCCCTGCTTCAACCAAACAGAGACAGTTGCCAGTCCAGCTTTCCTGAGAGAGCAAACTTGGGCAGGTCTGATAGGCTGCAAGTGGTGCTCGGAAGAGGGAAAGGGGGTAAAAAAAGCACACAGTCACAACTGCACGCCAACTTAACGAGGGTGTGCACGGCGTACAATTCTTACGGCAGAATCCCACAGTATTATCTGACGTGCCTCATTTCCTCCATTGAGTTGTAATGGTCCCACGTGGGGGGGGGACAGACTACTTAAGAACAGATACAAACCCGCTCCTCCCCATCCAAAAAAAAAGGACCCATGACTGGGTTTTGAGGTTCCGATGGCCACCAGCCTTCCCGTGGCATCTGAACGCGTTTTAGGTGCTCAGCAACTGGCCCCAACACGCGTGCATAGCTGTGAGTCAGAGGACTTGCATCGTCCCTTTCTGGGCGATACTGAAGGCGATCCTGTTCATGGTTAATGATTAATGAATCGTTAATTAACAGGAACGGGTTTAATGTTTAAGCGCAGAAGGACGTACTCGGGTTGGAGAATGACGTCTTCGTACATCGCTTTCTGCCGGTTTGAAAGTCGGCACTTGAGCACGTGTTCGTACTTCTTGGTCAGCTGTTTTTCGACATCCCGTTTGGATCGGCGCAAAATAAACGGCTGGATAATCTGCGGAGCAGAGGTGGGAGGGAGAGAGGGAGAGAGAGAGAGGGAGGGAGGGAGGAAGCTGCTGTGAATATTCAGAAGTTTAAAAGTAGAAAGAAACTATCCCTTCGCAGAAAGAATGGTGAAAGCGTGGAACCCACTTTCAGTGCATTGTTAATCACTAGGAAATGAGTTTAAACATGCTTGGGATAAACAGCCGTCCATTATCCGGCAAAAATATAAAATAAAAATTGATTAAAAATATTAATTAAAAGAGGGAGGGAGGGAGGGAGGGAGGGAGGGAGGGAGGGAGGGAAGGAAGGAAGGAAGGAAGGAAGGAAGGAAGGAAGGAAGGAAGGAAGGAAGGAAGTCTAAGAAGGTTCTCAGTCATCCAGTCACAATTGTGCCAAAGGTGCTTTTTCAAGAGGCAACTGAAAAAGAAAGAAAGAAAGAAAGAAAGAAAGAAAGAAAGAAAGAAAGAAAGAAAGAAAGAAAGAAAGAAAGAAAGAAAGAAAGAAAGAGGAAGGAAAGAAGGAAGGAAGGAGGGAAGGAAGGAAGGAAGGAGGGAAGGAAGGAAAGAAGGAGGGAGGGAGGGAACAAAAAGCAAATAAACTCAAAGGGCAGAACTTGATGGACCTCTAGGTCTTTTTCTGCTGCCAGCTTTCTGTGTTTCTAAGAGCAGCTTTGCCAAATCCTATCTGTTGAGTAGACCCCAGGGTAGCCTTGTGCCCAATTCCAGCGCCCGGCTTGAGGGACTCACCCGGTGCAGCCTGATGACGAGCTTATGGCAATAGTCTTGGTTCTCCTCGTTGGCAGCTTTCACGGGGAAATCCAGGTAAGCTTTGGAGATTCCTGGAATCAGGAAGTGCACCATGGTCCACAGTTCCATCAAGGTGTTGTGCAGAGGGGTGTCGATCAGGAGCAAGCGGTACTGACTACAAAGAGAGGCACAGTGTCAGCCCTCCCAGAGAAACCACCTAACAAAAGGACCTACTTTAGTGTGAGGTTACATTAACAAAATCTGGCAAGTCTGAAGGTCCAAACTTCCCACCGCTACTTTTAACAATTAAAGGTAAAAGGTCAAGGTTCCCCCGCACATGCGTGCTAGTCATTTCCAACTCTAGGGGCCGGTGCTCATCTCCATTTCAAAGCCGAAGAGCCAGCGCTTGTCCGAGGACGTCTCCGTGGTCATGTGGCCGGCATGACTAGACGCCAAAGGTGCACGGAACGCTGTTACCTTCCCACCGTAGTGGTCCCTGTTTTTCTACTTGCATTTTTACGTGCTTTCGAACTGCTAGGCTGGCAGAAGCTGGGACGAGTAACAGGCGCTCACTCTGCTACGCGGCACTCGGGATTCGACCCACCAAACTGCCGACCTTCTGATCGACAAGCTCAGCGTCCTAACCCACTGAGCCACCGCGTCCCTTACTTTTAGCCATTAGGGAGGATCATTCCTAAGTTTTTTCATCTGACTGCTAAGCATCTGCTGTGTAGATTCCAGGACCAGTTCTCTAACTCTTTGTTTACTTTGCCTCCTTCCTTCCTTCCCTCCTTCCCTGACTCTTCCCCTCCTCCCCCAAGGTCACCCCCACACTCCATTATGCACAAGTTCTCTTTACACAGAGATACAGAGAGCCCTCGGCTTATGACCCACAAGTGAGGCTGACTTTTCTGTTGCTAAGGGAGACATTTGTTTTAAGTGAGTTTTGCCTCACTTTACGACCTTTCTTCCCACGGTTGTTCGGGGAATCACTTCAGCAACCCGGCCGTTAATTGAATCTGGCCCCTGTGCTGACCGTTTGTCAGAAGGTCGCAAAAGAGGATCGCGCAATCCCCGCAGCCGTCACGAATACGAACCGGTTGCCAAGAGGCTGAATTTTGATCCCGGGACCGTTGGGGATGCTGCAAACGGTTGTTAAGTGTGGAAAACGGCCATAAGTCACTTTCTGTCAGTGCGGGCGTAACTTTGAGCGGTCATTAAATGAACGCTTGAAAGTCGAGGACTACCTGGATAGAGTCCTTGGCTTCTTCTGACAAACGGCAGCAGAAGGTAAACCAAAGAGAGCTGAATTTGGATTCCTGGCCCAGACGAGGCCCAAAGGAGGGAGGGTCAGGGATGGCCTACCCTGCAGGACAAGAACCAGGACCCAAGTGGTCCAAATGGGAGGCCGCGGAGAGAAGGCAGACTCTGAAGGGCTCCAGACCTGCGAAGGTGGAAGAGGGCTTCCCAGTGCTTCTCCGTCATGTTCTTGATCTGCTGCATCTCATCCACAATGAGGTACTTCCAGCGTATCTTTATGAAGGCTTGGTGGCCCTTGAAGAGCTGCTTGTAGGAGGTGATGCAGACGTTGAAGCTGTTGGGTTCTGTCCACTCCTACGCAAGGAAAGAATGGAGGGAGGGAGGATATAGGAAATGGGAAGGGCAAGGAAGGAAGGAAGGAAGGAAGGAAGGAAGGAAGGAAGGAAGGAAGGAAGGAAGGAAGGAAGGAAGGAAGGAAGGAAGGAAGGGACGAGCGAGACAATAAGAGGGAGGGAGGAAATGGAGGGAGGGAGGAAGGGATGAGAGAGACAATGAGAGGGAGGGAGGGAGGAAGGAAGGAAGGGACGAGCGAGACAATAAGAGGGAGGGAGGGAAGGGAAGAAGGGAGGGATGGGAGAGACAATGGGAGGGAGGGAGGGAAGATACAGGAAATGGGAAGGGCAGGGAAGGAAGGAAGGAAGGAAGGAAGGAAGGAAGGAAGGAAGGAAGGAAGGAAGGAAGGAAGGAAGGAAGGAAGGAAGGAGGCAAAGTAAAGAAAGAGTTAGAGAACTGGTCCTGGAATCTACACCTGTATTAACTTGTGGATTAACTTGCAGGAATGTTACGTTCCCCTGTATCCCACTCCCCTCTTTTCTTTCATGTGAGTGACAACATTCCAGGAAAACATCTGGCATCTACTTAAACATTTCTTTCTGAAGAATAAGAAACCATGACTTCAACCGTGGCTTAGGAAAACTGCAGCCATGACTGCACAAACTCAGTCAATCAAAAGTCTTTCAACAAACCATAGCTTAAGAAAGCCCAACCGTTCCCCACACAAGGCCGGGAAACTCTGAGAGTTCAAGCTCAGATGCCAAGATTGAGGAATGCTGATTTGGCTGCATTTAAATCAGTCTGGGACAGCTTAGCAGGGAGTCTAGCTCAGTTCACCCCCAAATGGATGAAAGTCTATGGAAAGTCTCACTCCTCCAGGACGCGGTTGTCCCAAAGGTGCTTTTTCAAAAGGCAACTGGACTTTTTCGGGGGGGTTTCTTGAAAACATTCCACTCCTTGGAAAACTGGGAAAAGAAAATGCTTTTTGGAGGAGAAGCGAAACTTTTTCCAAGGAAACACCCCCTCCCCCCAAGAAAGTCCAGTTTGCCCTTAGTAAAAAAGCACCTTTGGGACAAATGGAGGAAAACCCCTGGTTGTAGAACTGGGGCAAAATTTGTGGTAACCCTCCCGTGGATTTGGAATAAAAAAGATTAGGGGACTGAAGGCTAAAAAGTATGAAGAACGGTTGCTGGAACTGGGTTTGTCTAGTAGTTCAGGGGTAGGCAACCTTGGCTCTTTTATGACGCGTCGACTTCAACTCCCAGAATTCCTGAGCCAGCCATGTTGAAGTCCACGAATCATAAAAGAGCCAAGGTTGCCTACCCCTGGTCTGGTTTAATGAAGAAAAAAAAAGGACTGGGGGGAACATGATAGCAGTGCTCTAAGATTTGAGGGGCTGTCACAAAGAAGAGGGGGGTCAATCTATTCTCCAAAGCACCTGAAGGCGGGACAAGAAGCAATGGGTGGAAACTAACCAAAGAGAGAAGCAACCTAGAACTAAGGAGGGATTTCCTGACAGTGGGAACAATTAACCAGTGGAACAACCTGCCTCCAGAAGCTGTGGGTGCTCCAACACTGGAGATTTTTTAGAAGAGGCTAGACAGTCACTTGTCTGGGATGGTATAGGTTCTCCTGCTTGAGCAGGGGGTTGGACTAGAGGATCTCCAAGGTCTCTTCCAACTATTCTATTCTATTCTATTCTATTCTATTCTATTCTATTCTATTCTATTCTATTCTATTCTATTCTATTCTATTCTATTCTATTCTATTCTATTCATTCTAATTCTAATTCTATTCCATCCCATATTCCATTCCATTCCTTCTATTCTATTCTATTCTATTCTATTCTATTCTATTCTATTCTATTCTATTCTATTCCATTCCATTCCATTCCATTCCATTCCATTCCATTCCATTCCATTCCATTCCATTCCATTCCATTCTTTCCCACTCCATTCCATTCTCTATATTCTATTCTTATTCTCCCCTAAAAATGGTCTACCTGTCTTTTCATTCTTAGTTCTCGCTGGGTACCAATGTAGAGCAGGATTTTTAGACCAGGGCACCAACGTTTGAGCTCCAGTTCCCACTTCAGAATGTTACAACTTCGGACAACGACAAGGTGAGGACCCCAATCACCTGGAAAGGAAGACCAAGAAGAGACGCTAAGAATCCATCCCTCGTTCGCTACCTGACCCGCTTACACCACCTAGGAGCCCGTACCTTCGTTGCAGGCCAGGTGGGCGAAGAAGGCGATGATCTGGACCGTTTTCCCGAGGCCGGCTTCGTCGGCCAAGACGCCATTCAGCTTCTTCTTGTACAACTTGGCCAACCAATCCAGGCCAATCTTCTGATACTCTCGGAGGGAGCCGTACAAGAGGGGAGGCGTGTTGTATTTGACCTGCAAGAAATTGTGCAAATATGTTTCCTCTCCGTGACATTCAGCTGCTCTCTTCGTGGCAGGGAGTCCTCGACTTACAACAGTTCATTTAGGGACCTTTTGAAGTTACAACAGGACTGAAAAAGAGACTCGGGACCATTTTTCACGCTTAGGACTGTTGTAGAAGCCCCACGGTCACCTGATCAAAATTCGGATGTTTGGCAACAGACTCACATTTAAGATGGTCTCCGTGTCCCGGGGTTGTACAATTCCCCTTTTGCGACCTTCTGACAAGTAAAAGGAAGGGGAGGAAACCGAATTCACTCAACAAACCGAATGTCAAGTTTCCGACGTATTTTCAAGTGACTCTGAGGCATTGTTTACCTTAAAAGTCCTTTATTCAGCCTCATGCACCGGCAAATGCTTGCTCGAAGGAAGCTGGAATCTGAAATCTCCGCCCCCTTGCACAATATATTAAAGCACCATTCTCCACTTTTCTAATTTTGTCATCAATCATATTCTCCTATTAATTTAAAGCATCAGTTTCCCTTCCGTTAGAGAACCCGCCAAGCTCTTATTTTCTTTACTTTCAGATGGCCTTGAGGAACAGTGCTCCTCTTCCCCACTCCCAACCTTAATCCAATCTGTTAAAGCAACAGCAAGTTTAACAGGTGAAATGGCTACTTCTTCATCTCTTGTCAAGCAATAACATTCGATGTTAGCAGCGTTGACACCGAATTACTAACTTAACAAACGCAAGGATTCGCTTCAAACGACTGTGGCAAGAAAAGTCGTAAAATAGGGCAAAACTCATCTAGCAAATGCCTCGCTTAGCAACATCAATTTTGGGGCCCAACTGTGGTCGTAAGTCAAGGACTACCTGTAATTCACTACACATTGTATAGTGTATACCATACTGTATACTATACACTATACAGATGCTGCAACGGATGTAAGCGTGAAGAAGAATCCTCAGGCCTTTTTTCCCCACTGCCGTTGAAACTTCGAACGGTTACTAAAAAAATGGCTGTAATTCGAGGACTGCCTGCGCAGAGCCAACTGTCAGGCACCCCAAACTAAGACAGACCTGCAGAGTTACTTCTAAGCAATTTGCTTTATTGGTCCTCGTTTAGGATAGATAAGAATTCTTTATTTGGAGACAAAAGCCTTGCTGAATCTTGCCAGACGGTCGCAAAGGGATACTGCGACCGTCGTAAATAGGAAGCGGTGGCCAAGGGTCTGGATTTTGATTCACCTGACCGTGGGGATGCTGTGAAGGTCGTTAAGTGTGAAAAGTCCCTTTCCTCACTGCCCTTGTAATGGTCCCTAAATGAACTGTTGGAGGTTGAGGACTGCCTGGGTTATGGCCACAACTCAAGACTAGAATTTCCATTTCTAAGCAAGGCAGGGGTTAAGGGGGCGGTGGTGCCATTCCACTCCATTTTGCAGGCTTGTCGAAAGGAATCACCGCAGTCGTTACACGGAATCTTGCCCGACGGTCGCAAAAGGATAACGCAACCGTCGTGAATAGGAACCGGTTGCCAAGCGCCCGGATTTTGCTCGCAGGGACCGGGGGTGGGGGTGGTACGGCAACGGTTGTTCAGTGTGAAAAACGGTCGTTAAGTGTTTCAGTGCCGTTGTAACTTTGATCAAGGCCGCGAGCCGAGGGTTACCTGCAAGCCACCAGTGAAATCAGGACCAATCCACACGGATGGATTTACCGCAGTGGTGATCCGGGCGCTGCCTTTGGGCAAAAGGACTTCTGCTGTGGCCGCCACCTCGGCAATGTCTCGCCCGCGGTTCTTCCCGGGCATCAATCTCTCGGCCCCCTTGTACTGCTCAATGCTGAGGAGCGAGTCGATCGAGATGACCTCCTTTGGAAGGAAATCCCTTTCGGCTAGGTGATCTTCCATTTCTAAAGAAAGAATAAACGCTTTTTAAAAAGCCCTCCCTTTTTTATTGTTTTAATGAGTGCTGTGCTAGATAATTTCATTCATTCATTCACCCACCCATCCATCCAACTGGAATGCTACTCATCTCACCAAAAGCCAGACACTGAATAAAACCTTAAAACAATCATCCCAAAGATGCTTTTTCACAAGGCAACCGTACTTCCTTGTTTGTTTGTTTTTTCTTTGAAGACGTTTCGCTTCTCACCCAAGAAGCTTCTTCAGCTCGGACTGGATGGTGGGGAGTGGAAGGACTTATACTCCTTGCAGAGAGCTGGTCGTTTGCATTCTTTTAGAGAGTCACTGAGGCCACCTGGAGGTTTCCCTGTGTCCTCGGGGTCACCTGAGTGGTGCAAATGGGTGTAGAGCCTTCTTGGAACTGCTTTCAGCACACCCATTTCACTACTCAGGTGACCCAAAGGACACAGACAAAGCTCCAAGTGGCCTCAACGACTCTCTAAAAGAAGGCAAATGACCAGCTGTCTGCAAGGGAGTATCGATCCTTCCATTCACCACCATCCAGTCAGAGCTGAAGAAGCTTCTCGGGTGAGAAGCGAAATGTCTTCAGAGAAAAAACAACAACAACAACAAGAAAGTCCCGTTGCCTTGTGAAAAAGCATCTTTGGGATAACTATGACCTGGACAACTGCGAATCTCCACAGGCATTAAAACAATCAATATTTAAAAATCCAATTTAAATAAATCTAAGCAGGACGCGGTGGCTCAGTGGGTTAGGACGCTGAGCTTGTCGATCAGAAGGTCGGCAGTTTGGCGGGTCGAATCCCGAGTGCCGCGTAACAGACTGAGCGCCTGTTACTCGTCCCAGCTTCTGCCAACCTAGCAGTTCGAAAGCACGTAAAAAAACACAAGTAGAAAAATAGGGACCGCTCCGGTGGGAAGGTAACAGCGTTCCATGCGCTTTTGGCGTCTAGTCATGCCGGAACCTTTACCTTTTACCTTTAAGCAGGATGGAGAGGGAGGGAGGGAGAGAGCCACCTCCAACATGCCACCCCTCCACCCCCCACCCCCTCATTAGGGCTTCAGGCTAGTTGGCCCAGCCAGATCTTCAAGGTCTTTCAGAAAGCCAAACAGACCGGAGCAGATCTGACCACAGGGGGCAAGATAATCCTTCCTGAATATCTCAAAATGCCCATAAATAGCTCAAAATTCCACATCCACACCAAGTGTTACATTAGTGGAGCTGAGTGACAGCCTCTCTCCGTCCAAGCTGGTCCCTTCCAAAAAAGCAATTGGAAAGAAAACTCTTGCCGGCACAATACCTTCTTCGCTCATCTCGTCTTCCGGCTTCGGCCAGTGGAAGCTATCGGCGAAGGCTCCTTCGTACATCTTCATCAGATCATCCAAAGGCAGCTCAGCTACGAACGAGATGGCGGGGGGGGGGGAGAGAAAACAGAATTGATTTTGCTTGTGGGAAGCTGGCAGGGCAAGGTTGCAAATCGTGATCTCGCGACACGCAATCCTACGATTGTCATAAAGGTGGACGGGAAGATTCTTGGTTATCCAGGCAGAACGGTCTGGAAGTTGAGTCACGCCAACTGGGCCTGCTTCCTCGCCGGTTTGAGACGCTTTGCTGCCTGTCCAAGCAGCTTCTTCACTGCGTGACTTGACAACCTTCGACAACGTATTGCCGTGCACTTTGGGGAAGAGGCCTGAGGTTGGTGCAGGATAACCCCCAGGAATTTTAGGATTTGGCAGATCCCGACAACTTGAGGAGAACATCTGCAGCTGAGAGCTAACATAAGGAGCCCTCGGTGCTCTCTGAGCTTGGTGGGTTTCTTGCGGACATTTCATTATCCAAAATAGACAATATCACCAATGCTAGAAGCGAGTGAGATTTGCGAGGAGGAGGAGGAGGAGGAGGAGGAGGAGGAGGAGGAGGAGGAGGTCGTCCTTGATGCTATCTGAGTTTGATGGTTTTCTTCCAGACATTTCATTACCAATTTAGTTAATGAAACATCCGCAAGAAAAGAACTAAGCTCAGAGACCACCAAGGACCCCTCATTCCAATAACTTTCTATTCAGATTCCCCTAAAGCAGGAGTCCCCAACTCCCAGGCTGGGGATCACTAACAGGCTGTGGCCTATTCAGAATCAGGTTGCACAAGAGGCGGGGTAGTGTGCTTGCGTGCGCACGCAGCTGAACTTGCACTAGAGCTGCACATGTATACATGTGCGTGCTGGCCCGCCACTTGTGTCAAGTTGAGCTGTGCGTGCGCATGTGCCAGCCCACCGCTCGTGCGGCCTGGCTTCCCTCTTCCGTCCCCGCCCCCCAGCAGGGCCACCAAGCTGCAAAAGTTGGGGACCGCTGCCCTAACCAACTTGCTCAGACCTAAGAAGCTGCTTGGATGGGCAGCGAAACATCTGAAACCAACATGAAGATAAGTCCAGGTGCCGTGACTCAACTTCTGGGCAACTGTCGTAAATGTGAACTGGTTGCCAAGTGCCAAGGCCACCACGGGGTAGAGTTGGGATGGCTGGACTGTCAAGGCCAGGTCAGACCCATTACCCCTTCAGCACAGTCGTAACTGTGAATGATCGCTGAACAAAGGAGCTGTTAACCCTGTTAATATAGGCTGTTACCTATATTTGGCACTGCCCTATGGCAGTGGTTAAAGGGACACGGTGGCTCAGTGGGTTAGGACGCTGAGCTTGTCGATCAGAATGTCGGCAGTTTGGCGGGTCGAATCCCGAGTGCCGTGTAACAGAGTGAACGCCTGTTACTCATCCCAGCTTCTGCCAACCTAGCAGTTCGAAAGCACGTAAAAATGCAAGTAGAAAAATAGGGACCACTACGGTGGGAAGGTAACAGCGTTCCGTGTGCCCTTGGCGTCTAGTCATGCCGGCCACATGACCACGGAGACGTCCTCGGACAAGCGCCGGCTCTTCGGCTTTGAAACGGAGATGAGCACCGACCCCTAGAGTTGGAAACGACTAGCACGCATGTGCAGGGGAACCTTTACCTTTACCTATGGCAGTGGTTCTCAACCTGTGGGGGGTCTTTGTGATTCTTCGCCAGCCCGTGGATCCGCCAGCTGAGTCTGAGGACTCAGATGAGGAGGAGGGGCCTGGAGTGTCATCAGAGTCAGAGGGAGGCTCTGAGGAGCTCCAAGACTTACAGATGGACAAGGAGCCTGGCCCCTCTACTCGGGCTCAGGCTGAGACACAGCTGTGCTGGGAGGCTGAGTTGGGCAGCGATGAAGCACAGCTGGGAAATATTCAGGATGTACGATAACGCCGGCAGGCAAAGAGAGCAGGACAAAGGAATGCAATGGGGAAGCTCCAGAGGCAAAGGCGCAGGCATTAGGGCAGCCACGCCCTGGATGCATAATAAAAGGGGAGCCGTTCGGGTTAAGAATCAAGTTGCCATGAACTGTGTTTTGTTTTTCCTCAAGTCTGTGAGTAAATAAACGGGGTTTGGGTTTGTCCTGCGATTCCTGCCTGCTTGATTTGAAGAGGGGTTTTCTCCTTGTGAACTTAACAAGGAGCTCAAGTGGCTGGGACAGAACAGGAGGCTACGATGTTGTCACAGGGGGTCCACAAAGGCTTGAAGAAATGTTATGATTTAAATCTTAAGTCTTCGGGCGTGGCGGGGGGTTTCCCATGGCCAGAATCGGTGGCCACAAAAGGTATTTAAAAAGGGTCCGTGGTGAAGAAAAGGTGGAGAACCACTGCACTATGGAAAAGCTGGGCCAACGTTGTCGCGCTCACCTTCCTTCGCCAGTGTGGACAGCTCCAGCTGGTGGTTGACCTTCCCTTCTTTCGCCTCCTGCTCTTCTATCGTCTCCTCCTCATCTTCCACTGAAAAGAAAAAGTCAGCCCCACGCCCAGGTCAAGCCCAAAAGAGGAAGGCACATCCACAGACTGGAACATTTTACTTGCCCGCGAGGAATTTTATACAAATGGACATCTGTATTTCCTCAGCCAATCAATTCACGGATTGTTCATTTTAATGAAACCGTTTTGGAAGCCCTTAAAGCCTGGCTAATGGATATGGATTTAAATTTTAAGCATTTCTTTTTTATCGTATCATTTCATACCCTACTATGAGCACCCAGATTGTTGGGGGCAATAAGCTGACTTTGTAATAATGCCGCATGGGGCCCCCCGAAAGCCCTAATAAACAGGCATATACATAGAATGAAGGCTTGTTGCTAAGCACATTGATTTGTGCTTCTTAGATTGTAAGCCGCCCTGAGTCTTCGGAGAAGGGCGGGATATAAATGGGATTAAAATACTAAACAGCTTAGAGCAGGGGTGTCAAACTCGCAACGTCAAGTGACGTGTCGCAATGGAGTGTGACTTTTTTCCCCACTCCAGATTGACACCCCTGGCTTAGACCATGATCACAATTACAGAATAGCTGTAATTTTTACATCCAGAAGTTCTAAATTTATTTTAGAAACTCTAGCGGGATTTGCAGAGGCATCCATTCAAGCTGAAACGTAGAACACCACCTTGCATTTTTCAAGTTAATTTTTTTTTGGGTGGGAAAAAAGTGCTCTTTTTTTGGTAAATTGAAAGCAGCAAATCTGTTAAGGAGAATATTTCTGGGCTGTTGTTTTTATCATTTTGCTGTTTCTTTCTCTCCGACACAGCAGGTAACTTTGAGACATCACAGCATCAAGGAATACAGCCCAGCCTCCCCAATTTTAACATCACACCTATAAATTTAGCTGCATCATATATATTAAATAACACACTCGATTTGATAAGGGCCATCTTTACGTATCCAGAACAGCCAGCTCCATGTATGACTCACAATTCACAGAACCCAACCTTTTTGGGGGGGGGGCTGGAAGGAAGAACTGAACCAGCCAAGCGAGAATAACTGAGAAGGCGTCACAAAATTTTGGTTTCATTCTTGATTCTTGAATGGGTGAAAGCAGAACAGTATTTTCCCTCTGGAACTAAAATGGAACCCCCCCAAACTGGAGATGCACAATTTTGTTTCAGTTTTCACATCTTCTACCACACGGGTAGAGCAACACAAGTAGATGGGATAAAAAGGGTGGATCAGAAGACCACCCATCACCGACCTTCGTCATCTGTGAGGGACGCGCTAGCTTTTCTCTTTCTTCTCCGGGACCATGAACCCTACATAATGAATAAACAGAATAGAGTTGGAAGGGACCTTGGAGGTCTTCTAGTCCAGCCCCTTGCTCAAGCAGGAGAACCTATACTGTCCCAGACAGGTGAATGTCCAGCCTCTTCTTGAAAATCTCCAGGGATGAAGCTCCCACGATTTCTGGGGGTAAATGTTGTCCATCTGTTTTAGAAACGTTCTTCGCCCAACCCAGTTCATCAAATGCATGATTTGTTAATTACCACCAAGGAGGAACAGAACAGGACCCATTCCGCCACCCCCCCAAAAAAAAATTGTGAAGAAGAGGATGGGGAAGGTCTCCCCCAGGGCTCATGGAAAACAGCTGCCAGCCACAGCAGACGTTACTGAAGGAGACTGAGATGTGGGTACTTGATGTTAAACAATTTCCTTCTTCAAACTCACCAACAATGGCTTTGTTTTATAGACCAGTCTCCCATTACAGCTCCTCATCTTCCCACTATATTCCTTATGTACAAGAAAGCTATTTACTGGCAGCAGATCCACCGCTATCTATCTACTTGAACAATTGTAATTTCAGTAACAGTAAAACATGCAATATGTCTAGAATATCAACAAGGAGTAAAACGTGCAATAGGTCCAGAATTATAAACCAGGAGATGGGAGGAGAAAAAAAATTCCTTACCAAGTTGTTCTCTTTTTCCAGAAGGAGATCCTCTAAATGTCTCGAAACTTTACCTACAAAAGAGTTACCCTTTTTAGGCATCTTCTAAGTTGCCCAACCCCTTATGTTAGCCTAGCTAGCATGTAAATTCAGCCAGGAGCAAGAAAATAAAAGCCAGTGAAAGAGAATGTTACATATACCCGTGTGGTAATTTTTTTATTTTTATTTTTTAAAATGAAACCTAAAGAATCCAAGTTGCCTCTTAAAATCATGCCTAATGAACAATGAAAACATGAAATTCGCCTCAAAGTTAAAATAGTAATAAGCCAGGATTAAGGGACAGCGGGACTACTGCAGCCCAGCAGGATCTGACCATTTTAAAAGAGTGGTTTTAAAAGTCACTATAACGCTTGAGCAAGAACGTGCTTCCTGGTTTGCAATAGGCAAAGTGATACCGCATTGATGATGTCACCTACTTTGGTAAGGAAACGTTTGCAAGAAAACCCTGAAGCTCAGACAGCACTGAGGATGCAACCTCATTTTGCAGCAAGCGACAGGAAAACTACCTTTCTTTGCACGCCTCTTTAAATTCAACGCTTTTCTCCTTTTCTCTTGGAATTCAATCTGCAGCTTTATTTCTACCACCTAAAAGACAGAGCAGAAATGGATTTATAACCCCGCTGGTTAATTATTACGACGTTTGCGTTCACTTGACGTCACCTGTGTGTCGCCAGGACAAACCTGGCCGGGGAAAACTGAATTGAGGGGCCTCTAAGCAGCGGCGTCCAGGTATGGCATCTTAAAAAGGTAAAGGTTCCCCCGCACATGCGTGCTAGTCGTTTCCGACTCTAGGGGCCGGTGCTCATCTCCGTTTCAAAGCCGAAGAGTTTGTCTGAGGACGTCTCCGTGGTCATGTGGCCGGCATGACTAGACGCCAAAGGCGCACGGAACGCTATTACCTTCCCACCGGAGTGGTCCCTATTTTTCTACTTGCATTTTTACGTGCTTTCGAACTGCTAGGTTGGCAGAAGCTGGGACGAGTAACAGGCGCTCACTCTGTTACGCGGCACTCGGGATTCGACCCGCCAAACTGCCAACCTTCTGATCGACAAGCTCAGCATCCTAACCCACTGAGCCACCGCGTCTTACCAAGGTGCTATGTCACCTTAGAATGAATCTTCTAATGACAGAAAGAGATGATCTCAAAGCCGCGTAACCCAGTCACATTTAGCCCCGTTATCTCTGTCAACTCCTAACAAGGGAAGACAAAAACGTCCTTGAGCAGGGACACAGAGATGTTCCCTCCTGCCAAGCAAGGGAACCACAACGGCTTTGTGCAAAAGGCCTCTCGGTCAAAATTCTCAGCAAAATTCTCAAGTCTGCTCACACCTCAAGAGAAGCTGGGAAATTTGAAGATCAGAGCTGCCTGCAGCTTTCCGGACTGACACGGACACACACACAGGGCATCACGAAATGTGAATGTCTATCTGGGAGTCCAGTTCACCTGGGAGTCCAGTTCACCCAGGGTAAACATCCCAGGGAGAATTTCCTCCCCCCCCCCACGACAGTTCGAGGGTTTCAAAAGTGACTGGCAAAGAAAGAGAAGGATTACCTGTTCGATATTAGACCAGAAATATTCTATTTCTCTGGCAATTGTAGCAGCGATACGCCTTAACTTGGTCTTCTCCTCCTTCTTAGCCCTCTCTGCGTTGAGGTGTTTCTCTTCGTGGTAGCGAGCCACTGTCCTGACCATCTAACGTAAAAATTCAAAAGAAGAATTGCTAGACGGTGGGGTCCTCCACCAATTTATTACAGCTCTGCCTTTAACAGCTATAAAATGCTTGACAGACATTTTAAATAACTGCTTTTTGCAAATTCTTCATGCATTAATGTTGTATTCTATCATGCCACATGCCGTATATATGAAAAAGCTGCCTTTTTTTTGCATTAATCATTAACTTTTCGAAAGCTCCCGTATGTAAAAGTTTATCTAATCCTGACTACAGCAGCTTCCTTCAAACCAGCGCCCAGGATCTGCCTGAACTTTTAATTCACAGAATTTCTCAGCTCCCGTGGCTCTTCCTAGCTAAGAAATTCTGGGAATGGCAGCGGCAGTACATCTAAGCTAGAGTTTTTCAACCTTGGCAACTTTAAAAGACGCGTGGACTTCCAACGCCCAGAATTCCCCAGCCAGATCTTCTAAATTTGTGAAGATGCCTCTCTGCATCTTATCAGGAAGCTTTTCAAATTATTGTCTGAATTTAGTTATAAAATATTAAACTGAATACCAGTACTTGCTTTGTGTTAGTTCTCTGGACGATTCACCTGAACAAAAATTCTGGGAATAAACCGAATGGATGCCCTTGGATGTATTTGATCCATAAATGCAGGGAATAAAATGTACAAATGGGTTTGCTCAGGAGCTGAAGAAAAACTCAGCGTCCTAGAGAACATCAGCAGAAACAGCTCACAAAACACCATGGTGGTCACGAAAGCTTCCGCTAACTGCACCCTGACTTACGCACAAACAGTTATCTCTTGGGTTAAGTAGTCTTGCGTACAAACCTTACATCAGCCCACTCCATCTCTCATACCAACCTCTTCCACTTTATTCAACAGTTTGTGGCCAGTTAAACTAGCACCCCCATTTGTTTGTACCAGAAAACTGTGATTATTATAGTCCAAACAAGTGAGGACCCTGGTTTCTTTCATGTTTCTTCATTCTGGGCTTTGCGAAGGAATTACAAATAACCATCATTCAGACCTTCTTGGCGGTGGCCATCTTCCATCGTCTTTCTTGGGCAAAATCTGTTGCCATCCACTGCATCTCCTCCAGGAGATAATCCCACTGAGATTTGGGCCTGGGGGCCTCCTGAAGTTTTGGTAGTCGTCTCAGAGACCATAAGCCTTCCTTTCTCAGCTCCGCGATGCGTTGGTGAACGTGGTTTTCCTTGTGGAGGCAAGCAAGGGAGAACGGTAAGTTAGTGGCTAGGGTCTCTGGTGACATCAAAAGAAGTAGGGAGCTTTAGGCGAAGAATTCAAACAGTGCATGAAATTTATCAAAGAGAGAAGCAACCTAGAACTGAGGAGAAATTTCCTGACAGTGAGAACAATTAATTCATGCAATGACCTGCCTCTAGAGGTTGTGGGTGCTTCAACACTTGAGGCTTTTAAGAAGAGATTAGGAAACCATTAGACAACCTGACTGTTATCTTGCTTATGCATTATTCTTTAAAAACTACTTGTTTCGGAATTCCTCAATATTTTTGATGTTATATCCTAATTTGAGGTGGGTTTTGGCTACAATCCTATGTATTTGGGGGATTGGTGTATATTGAATTTAATGGATTTTACTTCCAAAGATATTTGCATAGCAGTACGGCATAAATAAAAGGGACGCAGTGCCTCAGTGGGTTAGGACGCTGAGCTTGTCGATCAGAAGGTCGGCAGTTTGGCGGGTTGAATCCTGAGTGCCGCGTAACAGAGTGAGCGCCTGTTACTCGTCCCAGCTTCTGCCAACCTAGCAGTTCGAAAGCACGTAAAAATGCAAGTAGAAAAATAGGGAGCACTCCGGTGGGAAGGTAACAGCATTCCGTGCGCCTTTGGCATCTAGTCATGCCAGCCACATGACCACGGAGACGTCCTCAGACAAGCGCTGGCTCTTCGGCTTTGAAACGGAGATGAGCACCGGCCCCTAGAGTCGGAAACGACTAGCACGCATGTGCGGGGGAACCTTTACCTTACGGCATAAATATACATTTCGTTTGATAAGAACAAAGGATACGATCTAATACCCATTTACTTATGAATAAAACCCACTAACCATTTGCCTGAAATGGTATTGGGTTTCCTGCTTGGACTAGAAGACCTCCAAGGTCCCTTCCAACTCTGTTATTCTGTTAAATCTTAAAACTGGAACATGGACATCTTCTTTCAGACTATGGACTGAAATGGCCAGATGGGTTGGCATGCAGCTATTTATTGGTTAATAGCGCTAGCAACAGCACTTAGATTTATATACCGCTTCACAGTGCTTTACAGCCCTCTCTAAGCGGTTTAGAGTCAGCCTATTGGCCTCCAACAATCTGGGTCCTCACTTTATCAACCTCAGAAGGATGGAAGGCTGAGACAACCTTGAACCGGTGAGAATCGAACTGCTAGCAGTTGGCAGAGTTAGCCTGCAGTACTGCATTCTAACAAATGCGCCACCACGGCTCATGATTATAAACATGAGTCATTTCACAAGCGTCTGAATTTTGATCACGTGATCATGGGGATGCTGTAACGGTCGTAAGCATGAAAAATGGTCACAAGCGACTTTTTTTTTGGCATTAGAAAGGGAAAGAAAAACTCTCACCAACTTCACTTGCTCAGCCAACTTCTCATGCGCACTATCCTGGGGCAGGGCTGCTGTGGTGTTTTGTGCTGTGTTCTGAGTTTTGGGCGCTGCCGCCACTGCCAACCCTGGGGGTTTGGAGGCAACGGGAGAGGCTGATTTATTTGTCCCTGGCGAGGATCGGTTGGCTTGGGCTGAGTGCGTCGTTTGTGGCGCAGGATTGGCAACAGACGTTGGCGGGTTGCTTGAGGTAGGAGGAACCACACTTGCTGAAATACGCTGGGAGTTCTGGTTAGAGTCGGAGGAGGGACGAGCCAGAGTTGTGATCTACAAAGAACACGCATAAATTAGGATACAAGTTTAGAATAACAAACAGCTTCAAGGGATAAACCATATTCTGTTTTAGAGGAGCAGTCAAACAGAAAAATATATACACAAATTCACCCTTATTGAACGGAAGCATAATGCTCTGGTCTTGGATCTGAACAGTAGATAGTCTAAGCCAGAGATCCCCAACCTTTGGGGCACCAGGGACCGGTTCTATGGAGAGAGGTTTTTCCGTGGATTGGAGAGTGCGTGGTTTTGTGCGTTGCCTGCATTCCACGGATGGGGCTTTGCTTGTTTGTGCGGATTGGTTGCTGGCATGCCGTGGCCCGTTACTAGTCCACGGACCGGGGGTTGGGAACCCCTGGTCTAAGCCTGTTGGTTTTCATACACAATAAGGTCTCTAGTTACGAACAGAAAAATGTGCACGATCACACAACTGTAGGCTGCAGAAATAAATGCATGGGCATAGATCACTCGCATTTACAATGCCTCTTAAAAAAGGATAATTGACTGAGAATCAAGAATGCTAGCTAAGTTTTGCCTTTAATGCTGCTCCTTTAGATTTTATCTTGCAAGGTCATTCATATTTGCAAAGGAAATCTTTTACCCTTTAGAATGGATTCTCACCCCTGACTAAAACGCCAAGTAACTGGATCTACCTACCTGCTGTGGGGTGGGGGTTTGAGAGGGCACCACCTGGGAGGGGGCCATCTGTCCCAGCCCATGCGCTGTCGGCTGCACTTGTGGCTGGGATGGTGCTTGAACCTGGCCGTGGGACACAGCAGCAGCGGCAGTGACCGTCACGCTTTGGGGCTGAGCCTTCACGTGAATCGCCGCTTGCTGCACCGGTGGGTCATTCATCTGAGTTGCTTGGGGCGCCAGCTGCAGCGTTGGTGGAAGAGAGGTGATGGGCACGTTGGTTGACTGCAGTCTACCGGGCAGTTGAGGCGGTGGGGTGTGGAGACTGGCTGCATTCTGCACTGGGGGACCTTTGGAAGGATCATACTGCTGCTGGTTCTGCTTCTGGCCCGTCAGCTGCACAGTCTGAGGGGTAGGAGGCATCCCACCTGCAGAGCAAAAGGAAAAAAAAAAGAATTAAGGAGGCAAGGCTCAAAAACGTATAATGGCAGCACAGGGAAGACGGGAAACGTCCGCCGAATTACTTACTTGGCCACTCAAGTAAATCAACCGTAAATATATATAAACTCGGGTCAGTTAAATAAACCATCCTCTTCGTGAACCGGCAAATTCAAAATCACTGGGGAATCCCGGCAAGAGAAACCCACTGACCCAACTTGACCGTGGCGCCGAATTTAGGAAGATTTGGCCTAGTGAATCGACCGGCGGAAAGCAAACCTCGCGATGAACTAAATGGCTAAATGAACATCCTACGGCTTGAGAAGTGTCGATAGGAAGTTACGGGAAAAAAAACCCAAAACCGGGCACGAAGGAGAAACGGAGGCACTGAGATCCGTTAAAAAGAAAAAAAGGGGCAGGAAAAAAAAAAAAGAACTACCGGGGTTCCGGAACTAATTATTTTGGCCTCGACACGGAATGAGTGGTTGGGGTTTCGAACTGCTAGGTTGGCAGAAGAAGAAGAAAAAAAAGAAAAATTTAATTCGAGCGGGCTTCTGCTTCCCTCGCCCCACCCCCTCTGCTAAATTAATCTGCGGCTGGCATGTGGGCACACAGTACCTTGTGCAGTTGGCATGAGCTGTTGAAGAGGGACTCCTGAAGCCACGCCTGGATGCTGAAAAACCACCCCGTGCCGGCCCACTTCAATTCGGGTTCTCTTAGACGAATCTGGTGATATTCAAATTCCATTTATGGCACGGTAAATGCACAAGGAGGTGGGGATGGAGGGGTGGGGGTGTCAGGTGATACGCTTTGCAACGCTGCTCCCTAGGAGTTCAGAACCTCACTATCAACCAGTCTACCGGGAGGGGTTCTGGCCCTAAAAGACACTTTAGAAACACAGGTAGTCCTCGACTTACAACCGTTTGTTTAGCAACCGTTCAAAGTTACAAGGGCACAGAAAAAAAAGGGACTTATGACTTATCCCCCAGGGTCACGTGATCGAAATGCAGAGGCTCAGCAACTGGTTCGTACTTATGATGGTTGGCGTGTCTCCCCCCCCCCGCATCACCACCACCCCCCTTTGTGACTTTCTGACGAGCAGAGTCAATGGGGGAAGCCAGATCCGCTTAACAACCGTTGTTTGTTAACGACTGCAGGGATTTGCTTAACGAGGGTGGCGAGAAATGTCGTAAAAAATGGGGCAGATCTTGCCCGATGGATACTTCACCTAGCGACATAAATCCGGGGCTCCCTTGTGGTCGTAAGTCGGGGGACTACCTGTGCTTCGATGTGGCTGGGTTTTGCTTTTTTTTGTTTTGTTTTAAACCAAGACTACGAAAGGAGAGCGCGGCTGAAGATGTCGTTCCTTCAAAGGTGGCTGTTGGAGGAGACAGGATGGGACTTTTCCGTCGCAAGAGCCTGGCCAAATGATCGAGTCGAGGAGTAGCGGGTTTTTTTTTAAAAAAAAGTACGAATCGAAGCCGTCTTTGGGTCGAGACCCTAAAGGGACCGGAAACGTTGTGCAGAAGGAGGAGGAGGAGGAGGAGGAGGCCATACCTGCTGATGTAAGTGCTTGCTGTCTCTTAAAGGCTTCAATTTCTATGGCATTCACCGTTCCAGTTACTGGAGTCCCTGCATGCACCTGCTATTGTAAAACAGAACAGTTTGTGAGTGGGAGACAGGTGTGTTTTTTTTAAAAAGGCAGTTCACCCTTGTTTGTAAAAAGTCGACAGTGAAGGAATGTGAGCTTATTTTGATTTCCAAAGGTTTGCCTTTGTATTCATTTGGTAAAGATCTTTCCGATGGCAAAGATAAAAGCTGCCGAAAGCTGAGTTGGGTCTCTCTTTCCTAATAATACAATACGCTAAAGAGCTTTCTCTCTCTCGCAACTCAAACCTCTCTTGTATTTCTACCATCCCGGTCTAATCAACGGATCCTGTATTTTGCATTACAAACAGATCTATGGAGAGCTCAGTGCTTGCCAGATTACATGGGTGGCTTTCTCCAAAATTCAACACGGCTGTTTTGTCTCCTGTTTCTCTCGTCTACAATCATGCAATGCGGACGTTACCTGCCAATTCTCAACTCTCTCTCTAAATAAGAAAGATGAAGTAGTTTGCCATTACGGTGTCACTGAAAATAATTCAACGTACATAGGGTTCCCTCCAAGTTCCCCATGCAAATTTCTGCCTTATTGATGTTTTTCTTCTAAGCTGTTGACATTTGGACTCTTATATCTACAGCCAGGAAACCCATATAGTTTGTCATGGATTTGGCAACGAACATTGCTGTTTTTATAATGGGTGTGGGATTACATATTAGAAGAGAGGGATGTGTCCATGAAATGAGATGAAATGCCCGTTCTGTCTCGCATCCTCTTTTTTTTTCCAACAAGCGGTAAAAAGATTCTACTTAATACTTTATGGCAGGGGCCTTCAAATTTGTGGACTTCAACTCCCAGAATTCCTCAGCCAGGCACATGTGCCTGGCTGAGGAATTCTGGGAGTTGAAGTCCACAAGTCATAAAAGGGCCAAGTTTGAAGACCCCTGCTTTTACGGGCTGCTAAGGTAGCCGTTTTCCCCACTGTACTACCCAAGGAAGAGATGCTTTGCCATTAAGCATGGAGCATCTGCTTAACCGTCTAATGATCTCTCTTACTCTTTAAATTACAAATTACTCTCCTGCTTGAGCAGGGGGCTGGACTAGAAGGCCTCCAAGGTCCCTTCCAGCTTTATTCTATTCTTCTTCTACTACTTTGACTAATTAGCGTTTAAAGACATATTTATAGTAAAGAGGATGTTTACAAACATAGTCTTTTATATCTGTATTTGTTTTTTTTTTCAACCCTCATTTTTTAAATCTATTGTTGTGCCCCACCCTGAGGTGCCTTGGCTCAGAGAGGTAGCTATATAAATGTGATAAATAAAATAAAACCAATAATCTACCTTGGAGGGAAGAAGCACTTCTTTCGAATCACTCAGTATCTAAGTCAAAGTTCATCGTGTCACGTTTGCTCCCTCAAATAAAAAAGACCTGGATATTTTCCTGCATGGACATTTATCTTTACTGAACCAGTAAGGGCACAGTAAAGAAATGCATGCATCACTTGGAAAAGCTGCTCCTGACAACAATATTGTAGCAAGCAAGAGACTCTCTGGGCTGCTTTGTAAACTTACGTATTTAGCTTATTTCCAGGCTAATCAATTCATAATGACTCTGGGCGGCACTGGGGTCAACAAACGTTTTATACAGCCCTACAACAGCCATATTCGGGTTGAATTATGCGCTGGAAAAATTGACATTAACCAAAGGATTGGATTATTCATCTCCAGAGTTCCTATTAAGCCTATTTCAGACACACTGAAAACCAATATAATTTTTCATAAATGAATGAATGAATGAATGAATGAATGAATGAATGGGAAAGCATCTCTCGTCTCTTTTCCCTGCCTCATGATTTCTGCATCACCAGAACTCTGTTGCTTCTGAATTGTAGAAGCAATGGCCTACTCTAAGTAAACAAGCAGGACAGAGAAAGGCAATATCCCCTGACATTTCTGTTGATCTTATTTATTGATCAATAATCTACTGGCTATTCCTTATTGATTTACAACATTTACGTAGCTGCCCATCTTGTAACAAACTCTGGTGGCTCCCAATCAAAAAAAATGAAAACAACATACATAAGTAAGATACAAAAAGCTAAATAAGTAAAACTATTAAAGCAAACAGATGAAAACCAAAACCTGGTGCCAAGTCACACTGGATTCCCCCCACTGTGACATTTTCAAAGTGTCTAGGTGCCTTGTGTGACATTTATAAAAAAAATCTTTTTAAATAAAACTTAAGATGCAAACGTCTGTTTATCTAAAACGTTTTGTGGTGGGTTTTTTTGGATCCCACATTTTTTAGCCTAAGAGCAAACAAGGTTTGACAGCTTCACTGCCTAAAATCTAAATGCCAAAGCTATCCTTTCTCCTGTCGCAGGAAGAACGAACGCCTAGTCCTAGACCTGCAAAGGCTCCTTTTTATAACACTCAACCGTGGTTTGTCATTAGTACCGAATCAAGGTATTATTGATTCACATGCCGCAAACCCCATGCTTGCTTCATCGCACTTACAGTTAATCTGGCAATCCTGTAATGCGTACACTGGGCCCTAAATTAGCATGCCGATGGACTTTATAAAATGTGCTAGCTCAACCTGAACCAGAAAGAAAGTCAGGCACGGTTGCAAACTTGTCATTTTTGTAGGTTAGCATTGGAGGACCACCACCAGACCCCCAAAAAAGAATTTTTAGAAAGATTCCACAGTCAGAGAGAGAGAGAGAGAGACAGAGAGAGACCCACAGTTACCAGATAGTACATACAAAGGAATCAAAGGACAAGCAAACCAAGTGGAACACGTTAAAAGCTGAAAGTTAATGAAATCAGCCAGCAACTTTGCGACAAGGTAAATAAATAAAAAACTTTCTCGGTATCCCACGAACACTCATGCATTTGAAAAGTTTAAATGTTTTACTGCTCATTTTTTTCTAAAATGAGAAGGGATGGGCTGGGATGGGGGGGGGAGAAGGGGTGGGGTGGGGGAAAACAGACTTCACTTTCAATTACCAAATCTGACTGAGCAAAAATAAGGATCGTCAGTATTATCATCATCTGGGATGAAAAACTAAGATTTTGAAATCCATTGAAAAAAGTACCTGAAATGGTTGCTGCTGAATTGAAAAAGCAGCAGAAACATTTGGAGGAAGCTGGGTTGCTATAGCAACAGGAGTACCAGTCTGCCCATCCTTTCCTGTCACAACCTTTACCTGAGAGAAGATATTTTGGGAGGGGGGAAACAAAAGGGGAAATCATTTTTTTTCTTTCATTCTCTTTTTCTCTTCCCAAAAAAAAAGGAAAAAAAATCTGATCAATGCGTCCCACTTTGCATTATCGCAAATGGGGTTGAGAACAAAAGGTGTAACTTCGTTTAACTCCGATTGCTTTTGTTTAAAGAGTTCTGGTGGGAGGTGTGTTGTTGTTGTTGTTTTGGTTGTATATCAAAACAGAGTGAGGGACAAGCTAGCAGCAAATATTTTCCCTCTGGCCATGCAAAAGTCTACATTGAAATTGCATGTAGACGTTAGCGTGGGTTAAAGTTTTGAGATCTTGGCTTTCTAACAAACAACAAAAGTAGCACGACAGACAGTAGACACTCAGAAGAGCCCCAGACATTTATATAAGCAATGAGGGTACACCTCCCGTTCGTTCCCCACCAACCGCCACCCTTCCCCATAATGACCGGCCCCATCTAGACGAGCGATGAGGTGCGTTGCTTTAGCTTAGCAGAAGATGGTGAAGAAGAGAAGGACATTGCAATATACAAAGGAAGGAAGAGACACTGGAAACCCTTACGATGGTCAACATGTCACACACTATCATTTGCTGGTTAGACAAGCCGGTTTTCCGTGGTTTTGTGAAAGCTTTTCCTAAATCCTGTGGGGGTCCTGCATGTTCTGAGCTTGGTAGTTATCTTGCAGACGTTTCATGACCTGATTAGGTGACATCATCAGTGTTACAAAGGAGGGGGGGATTCATTTGCTTTTGACAGACTAGTCGCAGGGGTAGGCAACCTTGGCTCTTTTATGACTCATGGCTGGCTCAGGAATTCTGGGAGTTGAAGTCCATGAGTCATAAAAGAGCCGCGGTTGCCTACCCCTGGTCTACTGGCTTGCCCTGTTAGTGTTGGTGGGAATGTTCTTGGCAACTCCTTTTGTTAGGCTGTTGTTTACTGTTGGCTTGTTTGTCTAGGTCAGGGGTAGGCAACCTCGGCTCTTTTATGACTCATGGACTTCAACTCCCAGAATTCCTGAGTCAGCATAGCTGACTCAGGAATTCTGGGAGTTGAAGTCCATGATCCCTGGTCTAGGTTGATAGTTCCTTGATCGGAGTATTGTTTAACTGCTTGATTGTTGGTAAACAACAGCCACCAAGAACATTCCCACCAACACCGACAGTGCAAGCCACTAATATAAAAAAAAAAGAGAGCGAACTCCACTCTCTTCTAGCCCTGATGATGTTTCCTAGTTGGGTCATGAAACGTCTGCAAAGAAAACAGCCAAGCTCAGAGAGCACCGAGGTCCCCCACAGTTCAACCCTGAGCTACCAATATTCTCTTCTATCTTTCCTGAATCCGTTTAGACCGTTTTTGGCTCCCCAACCTTACTGCCCCTACAAACCAATTTTCCAAAATGAGCATAAACGTGTAAGAAACATTTAGCTGGATATCTCAGTGAGGATCATGGAGACCAAAAACATTTGCCCAGTCCCACTAAACAACAACTACCGTAAATAAAGATTACTTGCAGATTAAGAACTGGAAGCAAACGCCTGTGTGTCACAAAAATCCGACAATTGTTATCAATCTAATGGACCATTTAAAAAAAGATGAGAGAGACAGTTAAAAGCCCATCTTTTAAACTATCACAATGGACAGAAAAGAGCATCATTAATTTTATCCAGAAAAGCTCTGGGGGATTTCTTTTACTGCACCTCACCTTTCTCAGGTGAACAGATTTTAACAGGACTTTCTCAGTAATACCTGCTTTTAAAACAGGCAGCCTTTGCCTAAATATTAAACGTTTAAAATCAAACGAAGGGACATTACATCAATGTGGTAGCTTCTCCTGGCTTTATCAGAATTAATTCAGCAGCACAAAATAATTAAATTTTCTGTGTGACGGAGATGCAAGCATTTACTACCTTCTGAATATTTATTATGCCTTATGATCAATCCATCTAATTTGAAAGCCAATATCCCTAGTTTTTTTTTTAGGAACACAGCCATTATTGCTGTGACGGAGGTAAATATTTTATTAATTTACTAACAGTACGATTATACTCACTATTTTTTATTAAAACCAAATGTGCCATAATTTAAACCTCAGGAAACTGTACCCACAAATCAAAACCTATATATTCTATATTTTTAACAAAGCTAAACAGCAATTGAGTCAATTTACGAGGCTTCAGAAATAATCTCAGAAAACAACTGTCCGTTAAACGAATGACACTTCAAACTGGAATTGTACAACATAAACTATTAATAAAATTCCAATGAAAGATTTTCTTTTCTTTCTCTCTCAAAAGAGTTGTGGATTCGTATAAAGAGTACTCACGGTTCAGAATAAAAGATTGGCAAAGTTTATGCAGTTTTACAAATAAATAAGAGTAGATAAACAAACACCAGTTTATAAAATGTTGACATGTTTTGACTTTAGGTTGCAATTCTCAATTGTAACTACTTTAGATTGCAATTCTGTATACAATTACCAAACAAGTCTCACTAAATTCAAAAGGCGTATGTATATGCAAAGCATTACATTAGAACTTTTTTATTTTCAGGAAAAAAGCTGGAGATTGGACATTTTCAGCAAGACGATCAAAGAAAATACTGGATTGGGGTAACCAATCTGCAACTTTTAAAAAACATAATGAAGGAACATGAATCAGGATCCAAACATTACATCTAGCTTCTATCAGTGATATTTAATATATTTTTGTCTTCCACAGCAAATGTGTAAAAAGAGACAGAACTGGATCAAGTTCCTGCCCCTTTTTCTCTATACGAGTATAAATAAATAGCCCAAAACAACTGATTCCTTATTAAAACAGCCTTTTTCTGATAATACTTTTGAGATATAACTAGGAGAACATCTCAGATCATAGAGGGATGTGACAAAGTAAAGCAAAACCCGAGACTTAACACAATTCCACGCTCAATTCTAACTCCTGCAAAGGACGATTTTGTCAATCTCCTTTGGAGTCTGTGGTTTCTTTGAAGAAGTGATCACTACTCACACAGAAACTTTTCCACTTCCTTGGAACTTCCACTTCCTCATTTTACAATCAGCTTTCAAAGGTGAATGAAAAGATACTTCTACATTTTACCCCCATCCAAAATGAACGTCCCGCATCCCCCTTATTTGTGTTAGCGCAGGTGCTAACACCATAACTCAGCATGGGTTTTGCAGACGGATGCATTAACCGTTGGACCAACCAAACCCTCTGGTCTTCCTCAAATGTTTCTCCCTGACAAAGATTCCAATTCAGCTTCATTTAGGGAGGCAGAGCCACTGCCTTCCAAACGCTAGCTAACGTACTCGGGTTTTAGCCAAGGTGGGCCAAGAGAGTTCCTACCTCATCGTTGATAACTTCAGATTGTTCTTCCTCCTCCTCCTCCTCCAGATCCAAGTCATTCTGCCGAAGGTAGGCTTGCAATGGCAGGCAGTGCTTCTTCTTGAAGGCCAAGAAGTCCATCATATTCCCTTGCAGGTGTTGCAAGAAAAACAACTCAATCAAGTACTCTTTGAAAGCCTCTTTCAAAGCCTCCATCTGCTTGAGGTGATGCTCCAGACACTGCTTCCTCATCTGAGCAGCTTCTGGAGTGGCAGGGGGAATATCCTCCACTTTTTTGGCCTTTTTCACCACGGCACAGACCGAGGGGGCCAGCGGGAGGCCGGTTAGTCCTTGAGGGATGTTCGCCCGGGAAGGGCTTGTGGGAGGCGGTGGGGATGTGATGCCGAAGGCAGGGCCTCCGACCCCGGCGATTAATCCGGCAGAAGTCCTATCAAATCCCAAAGGTCTGTTCAAGGGCTGCCCTTGTTGCTGCTGTTGCTGCTGCATCCCTTGGATGATATTGCTGATCTGGGGAGGCAGGTTGTTAGTGGCAATGTGACCAGGGTTAGGTAAAGCTTGGATATTTGCTCCGCTAGCCACAGGGCTCTGAGGTCCAAGATGGTGGATGGTCCCGCCGGTCTGAGAATGGGGCTGGGAGAGCCTACGTTCTCGGACTGTCACCGAGGTGCCGGAGGATGAAAGCTGGACCTGGGCCGTGGCGCTTTGAGCTATCTGAGTCAGGCCAGACCCCTCTTGGTACACAAAGTGTCCGCCGTTCGAAGGGCTCAAGCTGATCTGCCTCACCAACACGCTGGCGTCCACGAAGCCCCGCGTGGGGCTCTGGCTACACATCCCCAAGCCGGGCCCTGGGGTGCCCGCTCGAACACTTGAAATGGTCTGAACGGAGACCGGGCTGGGCTGCGTAGGGCTCTGCGACTGGACCTGAGGTGGCAACGGAGAGGTGACCTGGATATAGGAGGGGGAGCCATGCTCAAACCGTCTTTGTTGAGGGCTGAACTGAAAACTAGGGGAAGTCGGGCTCGGGATTGGCAACGGGGTAAGGGTGATCTGCTGGTTGGTGGTTGAAACAGGTCCCACATTCTGCAAGGTAATGTTCACGTTTTGCCCCGCTACTGGGCTCCGGCTCATGATAAACTGCTGGATCTGGTAGCTGGGAGACTGAGGAGCCGAAGGGCTGGCCGAAGGAGCAAAGGAAGGGGCCGGAGAGTGTGGCAAGTTGGCCTGCTGATCTTCGCTCTCGCTGCCGGTGAAGGATCGGGACCTCTGGAGCTGGCGCTGTGCATTTTGCGGACCAGTCCCATGGTGCATTATCGCGCTGACTGCAGTCTCTGAGTCTAAAAGAAGACAGACAAAGTTCCGTTAGGGGAAACCTAAGCCAAATTCCTTGTTAGGGCAACGGACCATCACTTTCTACAACTCCATACAAAAGTTTATAATCCACAAAGAGAGATTAAGAGGGGAAAAGAAAGGGAAATGCCTTTATGAATAGTTTTTGGATTTTAAGAATGATTATACTCGACAGGGCTGAGGAAAACAGTAGAGGCTAACAACAAAAAGGATAGACAAAATCTTGGACTGATACGCATTCGTCCAAAAAATCACTATGAATCAAATCTAATTGGATAGCACCCATCTTCCTAACTGAAAACATCTCTTCCCAATCAAATAAATAGAAACATTTTATTAAAGTCACCTTCCAGCCCCTGAAGACCCTGGACAGTTTCTTGTGGATTGCAAATTGCACTCTCCAGAAAGTGCGGCTTATTTAAAAACTAAAAAATATTGGGGCACTAGGAAAAACAGTCTTAGTTCTTGCAAAGAACAAACCTGCACATCATCAATTACTATATTCTTCGTATCAAAGGCCAGCTCAAAGAGGACAGAACTTGATCAGACGTGAGTTAAGTGCAAGAGTGATGATTTATTCTGAAGTTTTATTTTCTTTTTACCTATTTGAATGTTTGTATTAGTTTGATACAATTGACTTGATTAATAAAGTTCTCTTCTTCTATTTCACCTTATACGATGTTACTCTTTTATCTTCACTTTATCTTACTTACTAGATTTTATCCTGTTTTATCTCCTTGTAGCTATTTTATCTCACATCACTGTATCTTATCTCATTTTATTCTATTTTACTCTGCCTGATGCTGAGCTTTGACATGATCCATTGACATATTTAACAAAGCCTCTTTCTTTTCTTCTTCTCCTCCTCTTCTTTCTCCTCCTTGATCTTCTCCTATTTGATCTTACTCTTTTACCTTCACTTTATCTCACCAACTACATTTTATCCCATTTTATCCGACGGTTAACTTTTACCCAACTTCACCGAATCCTATTTTACTCTATTTTCCTGTGGCTGACGCTCTTAGGCCCACTGACTTAATAAAGTTCTTCCATTTTACCTCACACTATTTGATCTTATTTTAATAATAATAACAATGAAGTTGGAAGGGACCTAGGAGGTCATCTAGTCCAACCCCCTGCTCTGGTAAAGGTTCCCCCGCACACGCGTGCTAATCGTTTCCGACTCTAGGGGCCGGTGCTCATCTCCGTTTCAAAGCCGAAGAGCCAGCGCTTGTCTGAGGACGTCTCCGTGGTCATGTGGCCGGCATGACTAGACGGCAAAGGCGCACGGAACGCTGTTACCTTCCCACCGGAGTGGTCCCTATTTTTCTACTTGCATTTTGACGTGCTTTCGAACTGCTAGGTTGGCAGAAGCTGGGACGAGTAACGGGCGCTCACTCTGTTACGCGGCACTCGGGATTCGACCCGCCAAACTGCCGACCTTCCGATTGACAAGCTCAGCGTCCTAACCCACTGAGCCACCGCGTCCCTGCTCTGATAGGAAACCCTGTACCACTTCAGACAAATGGCTGTCCAGTCTCTCCTTAAAAACTTCCAGTGTTGGAGCATTCACCGCTTCTGCAGGCAGGTTGTTCCACTGGTTAATTGTTCCCACTGTCAGGAAATTTCTCCTTAGTTCCAGGTTGCTTCTCTCCTTGATTAATTTCCCTCCGTTGCTTCTTGTCCTGCCTTCGGGTGCTTTGGAGAATAGCTTGACTGCCTCTTCTTTGGGGCAGCCCCTGAGATATTGGAACGTATCATTTTTTTTATTATTATTATTTTAATTCCATTTATATCCCGCCCTTCTCCGAAGACTCAGGGCAGCTTACAAGCTTAGCAGTCACCCCTTCTCCTTCTCTTCATTAAACGAGACACCCCCAATTCCAGCAGCCGCTCCTTATACGTTTTTTTAAACCTTCGCTTTACCTTCCCTACCACATTTTATATCCCGTTTTATCTCACCTCAGCTGTTCCCCCACCCGTCCCTTCGCTGGACCTTAATTCTCATTTTATTCTATTTTACTGCGGCTGAGGCTCAGCTTTTGAGAGGGCCCACGTGGACCTATCAACCGAGGGCGTCCTATCTGTTCTTGGCCTCCAGACGCCTTTATTTATTTATTTATTTTTATTTTAATCCCATTTATATCCCGCCCTTCTCCGAAGACTCAGGGCGGCTTAGCAGTAGCCTTCATTCTATGTATATGCCTGCTTATTAGGGCTTTCACACACACCCCCAAGCGGCATTATTACAAAGTCAGCTTAATTGCCCCCAACAATCTGGGTCCTCATTTTACCTACCTGGGAAGGATGGGAGGCTGAGTCAACCTTGAGCCTGGTGGGACTCGAACCTGCACTAATTGCAGGCAGCTGGTGTTACTTAAGGAGGCATTAGCCCACTGCTCCACCAAGGCTCTATGGGCCTCAGCAGCCTGTGGGACCGTTAGTCGTGGCCGTTCAGCCTGGCTGCTAAAGAGGAAAAAGATGAGGGGAGGAAAAAAAAATGCCCCGAAAGGCAGCAGGTCTCAAAGTCCAGCAAACGCGCCTTTCATAGCTAGGGGGAAGGGGAAAAAAAGCGTTCGCCTTTCCCGCACGTCACCTTTTTGGCCTTTGCCGCTTCCCGTTATTCCTCCCTTCGCAGGCGCGCGCGACGCCTGGATGCGGGAAGGGAGGGGGGAAGAGCGGGGAGCGTAACGTTCCTTCCGAGCGGCCTAAGCCGCCTGCCCGCCCACCCACCCGCGGCGCCGCTGCCCTCCCGGTTACCTTTTCTTCCCTTCCCGCGTCGGCTCTCAGGAAGCCGGAGCGCGCGAGCGAAGCGTCCGCCGCTGCTCAGCGAAGACGGCCCGCTCCGAGCCGGGCCCAGCCTCGGCCATCCGCTCCTGACAGGAAACGGACTGCGACGGGGGAGGGGGGGGGGGTGAAAGGGAGGAGCCTGAGGAAGACAACAAAAAAGGGCGCATGCGCCGGGCGGACGAGCGCCGGCAAGGGACAAAACAAACAAACAAAAAAAAAAAGCCCCACGAAAACGACGGGTTTTTTTTCTCCCCCCCCCTTGCAGTAACGTAGCGGCTGGGAAGAAATGAGTGCGCATGCGGGAAGAGACTCCGCCTTGTGTAGAGACGAAATGGGAAGGAGGGGGGGGGAAGGAAAGAAGCCCGTACTCCGCATGCGCAATCTGGAAGCGTTGCTAATTAAAAAGATTAGGGTCTTGCATTTTGGAGGCGGATTTTCCAAATAAAACAAATGGGGTTTTAGGATCCTCCCAAGGAGAGATGTATTGTGTTCTATTGATCCACGCATTCTAGAATGCATTCAGTGAGGTTTCACTGCAAAAGAAAAATGAACAATTTTTCTTTTCACATGGAAAGATAAACTGGCTGCCCTGACTTTATAGTGGACGCTATTTGTTAAAACTAATTCCACAACAAACTGGCCTCGCAAGTCAATTCTGCATAAAGTTGATAAAAAATATTATTTTTTAATTCCATTTATATCCCGCCCTTCTCCGAAGACTCAGGGCGGCTTACAAGCTTAGCAGTAGCCTTCATTCTATGTATATGCCTGCTTATTAGGGCTTTCACACACACCCCCAAGCGGCATTATTACAAAGTCAGCTTAATTGCCCCCAACAATCTGGGTCCTCATTTTACCTTCCTCGGAAGGATGGAAGGCTGAGTCAACCTTGAGCCTGGTGGGACTCGAACCTGCACTAATTGCAGGCAGCTGGTGTTACTGAAGGAGGCATTAGCCCACTGCTAATGAACGGGAAATAATTTTTATCAACTTTGTGCAGAATTGACTTGCCAGGCCGGTGTGTTGTGCAATTAGCTCACATGGTGTAATAAGATGGAGGGTTTGTTGTCACTGTGAGTTGGAGGTGGGCACGAAGGGAGGCTCAGCCAATCTCAATGTATACATGGTTGTACTTTTGGCAATAAAGTTTCATTCATTCATTCAAAACTAAATTGAGTATTTAGGAAGGCTAAATCTCTGGTCTCGGTGACCGACCCACATTGGGTCTTGCAATATTTATTAAGTTTTTATGCTGCCCATCTCACTCTGCAAAGCGACTCTGGGTGGCTAATACGAGTTGGGGTATTCTTTATTGTTTCCGTATGGGCTTTTGCTTTGCAGAAATTGGACTCAAACCAGGAAAAATTCAAATCTGCAAGACATGTACACTGCGACTACGGAGTTGATTTATTTTGTGCCATCAATTCCTAGTTTTCGTTTCCTAGATTTTCTCCCAACCTACCTGACTTGATCCTTTAGTTTAGTCCTTCCCCCATCACTCCAGTAACTGAGTATGTCCATCTTGCTGTTGTCTATAACCTCCTCTCTCACCATTATAGATTGGCACACGGTGGCTCACATAGTTAGAATGCTGCGTTGGAGGTTAGCAAGGCTGGATTCGAAACCCAAGAGCTGCTTCATGTCGGGGTGAGCTCGTCACTCACTCCAGCTCCTTACAAGTTCATGAAGAGTCCCCCACAGGCACCCCCCAGGCAAAGGTGATGTCACCCACTAATTATTTCAACACTAATTCTTTAAACGGTGACTCCAAGACTGTTATCAACTTCTCACATGAACCAAGGCTTTCTATTGAGTATGTGCCGTTGGCAACTTTTAAAACAGTTTCAAAGACGTTCAGACACAATCATCCCGTTAGAATCCAGTTTATTTCATTGCAGTTACAGATTACAAATTGGACAGATGAGTGTTTAAATTAGACATACTCTAAAGCAGGGGTGTCAAATTGCCAGCCCGCAGGCCGGATGCATCATAGCGAAACCATGCCCACCCCATCACCGGCAATGGCAAAAAAGTCACAACACATCTTGTGACATTGCCAGTTTGACACCCCTGCTCTAAAGTCACTTTTCCAGACCTTGAAAATTCTGTCCCAAGCAAGGTAGAATTTCAACAGGGAGACCATCAGGAGTCTCATGCAAGAACCAAAAGAAACTTTTAGATAGTGTAGATAGAACAATTTGACCTTAAATCTGATCCTACCTCTTGTGAGTCAAGAGGCCAAGATCCTATGTCATCCTAAACCCTGATACAGCTTGGTTTTGGATTCTGCATGCCCCTGCCAGTGTTAACTTTGTTTTAAAACGTGGGACTTCAGAAAACCACATTGCTTTTTACGTGGATCTATCAAACAGCTAGGCTTCTTAATAGCATTATTCCAACCACTCAATGCCACCAACAGAGGCCGATTCCTTCCAATGTTTAACCAGCCAGTTAATCCAAGTGAGTAACTCATTCTGCCCATATTCCAAAGGAGAGAATCTTGGTATGTATCTTCTTGCGAAGATCTCAAGATCGATACGTTATACACTGCTGGGATCTGTTCCGGAGATCAACCGCGCTTGTTACGTAGAAGGTGTGACCGGAGTTCAGACATCACAGCCCACTGTGAGTATCACAGTTAGAATCAAAGGGCCTAAAAGGAAAAAGAATCGAAACAGAAATTCCTAATTATACATTTAGCAAGCTAGATATGAGATAATTTATTGCACCCCAAGCAATCAACAGGTAACAATACGGGATGTTTGTTCCAACTGTAGGCCTCAAAGGGGATCAAGTACCCTTCTGGAGATCCAGTTCAGCACACTTTCACTGTATCCTCAGGCAATGCCAGGGCACTCCATAGGTTGTGGAGACTCTGGAGTAAGGATGAGGAAAAGCAGGGGCTACAATTAATATTCTAATTATTACACCATTCCTAAATATCTCTCTTCTCTCAACAAATGAGCTCACGATGCAATTAAACTATTACTTATTAATTATTCCAATTTCACACCCTCGGATCCATAATCCGCAAAACACAGAGAACTGTGTTGAACCCATGATGGAATTAAAATTATTAATTTATATAACCACGCCTCTCCTCCAGGACTCTAGGAGGCTTGCAAGCAATTAAAACTGTAAAAAAAACCCTCCAAAGTACCCTCAAACAGTTGAAAAACAAGCAAGAAACGATAACAAGCACGTTAAAAACCATCATAAAATACATAAAACTCACACCCTACAAACCCATTCATTTAAAAACTGATCAGTACTCCATTGCACTGGCTGAAAAATTCCATTTATATTTATATATTTAAAGTTCCCAGCAGCCAGAAAAATGCCCTTTCCTATTGTTTTTTAAAAATGAATTTAATCTTTTTTTTTAAAAAAAAAAATTAATCTACTTACTAGTTCTATCCATTTTTTCCCCACGTGCAAATCTAAGTTTGCTCAAAATGCACGTTTACTGCATTCTGCACTGGGCGGCACCACTTTAGAATCCCCTTCTCCAGATCATACCATTCCGAGCTCTTCATGGGGGTGGGGGGAAGAAAGAGATTCTATTGGTCGATGCCAATGTAGAGCTCCGTCAGCGCAGGCGCAATGGATGGGGGTTTTCGTAAGCGGAAGAGAAAAAATAGGAAGACAGGATTCCCTCTACGGAAGCCAGCAAGGGACAAAAATAACATAGGGGGGAAAAAGACAAAGCTTAACACATTCACGTCTCCTAATCAAAACTGTTAAAACAAGGTTGTTAAAACAAGGTTGCTTCTATCATGGGAGTTGTAGATTTTATTCTGCAGATTTCCCCAATAGATAAAAGTGTATTTCTAAACTGGATCATTATTATAATTTTTCCCGAGTTTTCCAACGATTTGGCTCTCCTGCATTTCGCTCATCAAAATATACTCCCATAATAATTGGATTAAAACCCCAACAGGTTAAAGTTTATTTAACCCTGGTTCACCAAATAAATAATAAATAGCCATTTATTTCCAGCTAGGCTGTTCCTTTTTGCAGTCTTTATTTTATTATTTTATTATTTATTTTATTATTTATTTTATTTATTTTTATTAGGGAATTCATAATGATCTCTATACTCATCCTTGACTTGCAACTATTAAGTCACTTTTTTCAGTACCGTTCTAACTTTGAACGGTCACTAAACAAATACAGCAACTAGTAAGCCACACAACTACATTCTGATTTGTTTTTCTTGATGGCTTCCAAAGCTTAGAATGTTCTCTCACCTCCCCCCCAGATCAAATTATATCAGCATTACGTCCAACCTAGATTAGAAATATTTTTTTAAAAAAAACCTTTCTACCTTGTGTCACAAAAAGCCTTTATTATTATTTTTTTCAAAAGGAGCATTAAAAAAAAACCCTGAAATAGACAGTTTTCTAAAAAAAAAAGGGAGATGAAACTCAGATGTTCCAACCCGGAGTTTGTTTCAACCACCACATTATTTGGTCTATGAGAAAGTGGAAATAAAAAAAAATAAAAATAAAAATATATTGTTTTTACAAAAGGAAGAAACAAGTTTCCTAAGTCCTTATTACTTGGCTGAGGCAATAATCAGAGAAAGCTTTCCAAAGGAATAATTAATGTTGGCTGTTTGGGAAAATGAAAAGGGAACAGCATTCTTTAACAGGTTGCATTTATCCGTAAGAGTCTGATAATTATTTTTCTCCGTTTTAACCATAATTTAGCAAACTTCTTTTTTTAAAAAAAAAAAGAAATATTTTTATCGAGCATAATTAAAGCAGTGTTTGTTCTAGCTAGCATGTCTCCCATTCCGTTGCTGCAAAGGGGACAGAAAGCGCCATTTTTGTCCTTCTTCATCTCTGTTCAAGACTAAGGAACATCCATCGTTGAGAAAAGCTTGATTTTTCTGCCCAAAGGGACTTGAATCCAAGGTATCCAAGTGTGCCTGAAATCCTCAATCAGAGTTGTCTTCACATCCATCGCTACCTTCAGGATCAGACTGAAAGAAGCAAAACACTTTTAATTCTTCAATGGAGATTCTCAATCATCCAAGACACGATTGATTTCCCCCCCCCCAAAAAAAGGCAACTTTTATTTTCTTGGTGGTTTTTTTTTCCCCTTGAAAATATTTCATTTCTCATCCAAGAGCTGAAGAAGCTTCTTGGTTGAGAAGCAAAACGTTTTCAAAGGGAAAAAAAAAACAACCAAGAAAATCCAGTTGCCTTTTGGGGAAAAAAAAACATCTTTGAGACTTTTAATTCTTCCCAAAGAAAACCCCCACATAAGGCAATGAATGGTTACAATCTGCAATAGCATGGTTGGAAGTCACAACCTTGCTTATTTCTTAGGGTTTTGTTTTTTTTTGTCTACGGGGGATCTCCGTCAACGAGGTCACGGTTGTCTCAAAAGGTGCTTTCAAAAAGGCAACTGGACTTTCCTCAACAAAAACTCAAGTCCAGTTGCCTTTTTGAAAGCACGTTTCAGACATTCTTAAGATTTATTTTCTACTTTCTTCAAGGACCCCATGGAATCTCCATTAGCGTCTCCCATCATGTTATCCTCCCCCCCACCCGCCCAATGATAAATCTGTGAGCTGAGAAATAGCCAAAATTCTTTTCTTTTTCTTCCTCATTCCCTTCTATGGGTTCTGCCACATTCCTGGGGGGGGGAAGGTATGTATATTGTTCTTTCGCTTAGCTGCTACAATGTGTCCTCTCCACCTCCTCTATCTGCTTACTCTTTGAACTATTCTCCCCTTGATGTCAACCTGGGGATCTGGCTTATCTCTCGCTGCGGATGAGAAGTGACGTTTTCACAGCCTTGGGAACGGAGTCATATCAGCCTCATTCCCACTGAGGACTTAACACCTGAGGACTGGTCCGTTTGAACTGACCAGATGAATTATTGGGGTGGGGTTTGCTTTTTGCTCCTTTAACCTATTGATTTGAGCGGGAAACGCTGAGATCCTGCCTTCTATGCCTGCTGTCAGCTTCTCCTAATAAAAGCTCCTTTTGGGATGAATCTGTTGCAAGAGTTCTGCTTTCTTGGGAAGAGGTTTTGAAGTGGGTCCTTACAGCCTCTCCTCTGGTCCAGCCTCATCACCGCTGAATCCCCCTGGTTCTTGGGTTGGGAAGGAGGAAAACAAAATTATTTCCCCTCACCTTGGCATCTCGGATGTCTTCCTGCAACCTTGAGACGGTGGAATCAAACTGATGGTTGAAGAGCGTCTCCAGCCAGTTCATCATGGACCTTTCTTCCTTCTCTGTATGGATGATGGTGGGATAGATGTGCTGCTCTTTGAAAGCTGCGATCTCCTCCTCTTCTTCTGCCCATTCCAGGGCTTCGTGGAGACCGTCGTCCCCAAACCGTTGATTGTAGCTCTCGAAGTGAACCCGTTCCAAAATCAGACCCAGTCCAGGTGCTTTGGGGATGTCCACTCGCTCCTCACCCCAGCTCTGCTCCAGGATGGAGAGGGTGGCGTGGCCCTTCACAATGGCGATCACCAAGCCGATCATTTTGCGGATCTGGTGCATCATGAAACTCTGCCCTTTCACCTTCACCACCGCAAACTCCAGCCCGTTCCTGACGAAGGGCTCTTCGCAAAACATCTCCATGATGTAGCGTTTGGCGCTGGGATCCTTGGGGCCCTTCTGGGAGGTGAAGTTATGGAAGTTGTGGGTGCCTTTGTAGCAAGCCAGGAGGTGGTTGACGGCCTCCAAAGTCTCGGCACTCAAGCGGTAGGTTTCATCCTGAGGAGCATCGTCCTTGTGGGCAAAGGCGAACGTTGGTAGCATGTAGGAATAGGTCCGGGCATCACATCTGTTCTTGGAATTGAATTTCCCGGTCACCCTTTTGAGCCCTATTTTTTTTTAAACAGACAAAACTTTAGAACAATGTCAACTTTGGGTCAACCTTTTCTCACAGCTGGGCAGGATCCCGAAAACAAGAACTTATACACCCCCCCAGTATGGGTCCTTTGATAATGGGTTAAATGCCGAATCCAGAGGAATTTCCAAATCTGATTAAAAGTAGTTTCCTTAAAGTAGAAACTCTTGGGATGATGTGTATGGTGATCCTCAGTCAATCCAGGTCAGGGTTATCCCAAAGGTGCTTTTTTTCAGGAGGCAACTGGACTTTTCTTGTTTTTCTTTGAAGACGTTTCGCTTCTCCTCCCAGAAGCTTCTTCAGCTCTGACTAAAATGGTGGGGAATGGAAAAACAAGAAGAAGAAAAAAAAATCCAAAAAACCCCCAAGAAAGGCCAGCTGCCTCCTGAAAACGCACCTTTGGGACAACCATGACCTGGAGGACTGAGAATCTCCACATACATTTAGCGACGCGCTTTGGATGAACACCCTTCGGATGGTGAGGGACTAAGAACGGATTTCCAGGAAAATAAAATTGCAGACCGCAGGAACCGTTTGAGCTTCAGTTTGAGATGCAGACAACACAGACTCATCCCCAACAGCCTGCGCCCGTCTTCAACAGTGGAGGGACACGGGGCAGGCAACATCCTGCAGAAAGCAGAGCTTCCACAACACAAGTCCTTTCAGCAGTTCCAAGAAGGCTCCACACCCATTTGCACCACTCAGGTGACCCTGAAGACACAGGTAAGGCTCCAAGGGGCCTCAGCGTCTCTCCGAAAGAAGGCAAATGACCCGCTGTCTGCAAGGAGTATAAATCCTTCCATTCCCCACCGTCCAGTCAGAGCTGAAGAAGTTTCTTGGCTGAGAAGCGAAACGTCTTCAAAGGAAAAACAAGGAAGTCCAGTTGCCTCCTTGAAAAAGCCCGTTTGGGATCTTGGATGGATCTGAATCTGGGATTTGATCTGATCCAAATTTGGATGCCCCCTTCATGGACCAAGCTGGACCATAAGAAAGGCTGAGCACCAAAGAATTGAGACCTTTGAACTGTGGTGCTGGAGAAGACTCCTGCGAGTCCCTTGGACTGCAAGGCGATCAAACCGGTCGGTCCTAGAGGAGATCAACCCTGACTGCTCTTTAGAAGGCCAGATCCTGAAGCTGAAACTCAAATACTTTGGCCACCTAACGAGAAGGAAGGACTCACTGGAGAAGAGCCTAATGCTGGGAAAGGTTGAGGGCAAGAGAAGAAGGGGACGACGGAGAATGAGGTGGCTGAAGCAGGAGGCATGAGCTTAAATGGACTCCAGAAGATGGTAGAGGACAGGAAGGCCTGGAGGAACGTTGTCCATAGGGTCGCGATGGGTCGGACACAACTTCGCAACTAACAACAACAAATTTGGATGCTTGGGAACTTGTGTGTTTACAACAGCTGCAGCGTCTGCAACCTTCCCAGCCAGCTTCCAACCAGCAAAACCAGTGGGAGGAGCCAGACTCACTTAAAAGACGCTGTAATTCCCTTAACGACTGCAGTGATCCCTTTCGACAAGCCTGCAAAATGGAGTGGAATGGCGCCACCGCCCCCTTAACCCCTGCCTTGCTTAGAAATGGAAATTCTAGTCAGCTGTGGCCATAACGCAGGCAGTCCTCAACTTCCAACAGTCCATTTAGTGACCATTCAAGGGCACTAAGGAAAGGGACTCAGGCCCATTTTTCACACTTAACGACCTTCACAGCATCCCCACGGTCAGGTGAATCAAAATCCAGACCCTTGGCCACCGCTTCCTATTTACGACGGTCGCAGTATCCCTTTGCGACCGTCTGGCAAGATTCAGCAAGACTTTTGTCTCTAAATAAAGAATTCTATCTATTCTAAACGAGGACCAATAAAGCAAATTGCTTAGAAGTAACTCTGCAGGTCTTTCTAAGTTTGGGAGCCTAACAGATGCCTCTGCGCAGGCGGTCCTCGAATTACAACCATTTTTTTTTTAGCAACCGTTCGAAGTTTCAACGGCAGTGAAAAAAGTGACTTATGCCCATTTTTCACACTGACATCCGTTGCAGCATCTCCATAGTCAGACGATCAAAATTCAGACTCTCAACAACTGACTCGTATTTACGACGGTTGCAGCGTCCCCGGGGTCACGTGATCCCCTTTTATGGTCTTCTGACAAGCAAAGTCAACGGGGGGGGGACAGATTCGTTTAACAACCAGGTTACTGACTTAAAAACTGCAGGGACCCACTTAACAACTGTGGCAAGGAAGGCCGCAAAATGGGGCTACACTCAACTAAGAAATGTCTCACTTAACCCAAATTTTGGGCTCAATTGTGTTAGTAAGTTGAGGACTACCTGCAGAGGGCTATCTATCTCTGGAGGGTCCTAGACTGTATGCACAACCTTAACTGGAAACCCCCCCCCCAAAAAAAAATACATTTAACGTCATAAGCTAAATATTTCCACCTGTGCAGAAAAACGTTTTGTTGTTTCTGGTTTTTCTAGCTGTGCAAGATTTTATTCCTGTTACACAAGGTTTGACTATAGGGGGCAAGAGCCTCTTACTTGAAATGAGAAACCCCCAAGCTTGTTGTGCCTATGACGTAATTCTAAAGTGGTACTCTCTTACCTAAAATTCTTATATGAGAAGGAAGATGCTCGTTAATCTTTTGTAAAATATCTTCAATCATCCAGACCTTCAAGGAGACAATCTGTCCAGCCGCAGACACGCCCTGAATTTTTCGTTTTGCAAAGAAAAAAGAAAGAAAAAAAGAAATCAAATAAAAACGAGGGATGATTTAAACGGAACTGGACAGAATTTTATAAAAATGCCAGCGAGTCACGTTTTAAAGGATGTTTGTTTGCAACTCAATTTATAATTCACAGACTTGAAAATGTTAAATGTTAAAATTAAGTCCAAGGGGGGGAGCTGCTCTTTCAAAAACTGCCTGTATTACCCTTTCAGCGCAATCGTAATTCCCCGTCGTTAAACAGATGGTCATTAAGTCAAGACCTACCTTATCGGTCCTGGCGCATCTCTGAAACGACATTTTCTTCATGTCTTTTCCGTGATTTTCTGGAATACATCTGGATTTTATGAGGGCTGATACTAGGTCATCCTCAATGGTCCTGTACTGGGAAGTTTTCACGTTGCGCTGAGGGGGGGGGGGAAGAGAGAAATGAATACATTCAACTCATCTGAGCCCGGAGAATGAATTGCTCTGCAGGCACATGCCTGGCGGAGGAATCCTTGGAGTTGAAGTCCACAAGTCATAAAAAAGGGCCAGGTTTGAAGACCCCTATTCTATGAGACCATCTGAGAGAACTTAACATCAGCTGAACCAGCTCATCTTCACCCTAACAAGGACTTTTGTAGTTCTATAGATAAGAGCATTCAAACCTCTGCAGAGAACAGAATAACAGACCTGGAAGGGACCTTGGAGGTCATCTAGTCCAACCCCCTGCTCAGGCAGGAAACCCTATACCATTTCAGACAAACGGTTGTCCAATCTCTTCTTAAAAACTTCCAGTGTTGGAGCATTCACAGCTTCTGGAGGCAGGTGGTTCCGCCGGTTAATTGTTCCGACTATCAGGAAATTTCTCCTTAGTTCTAGGCTGCTTCTCTCCTTGATGAGTTCCCATCCGTTGCTTCTTGTCCTGCCTTCGGGTGCTTTGGAGAATAGCTTGACCCCCCTCTTCTTTATGGCAACCCTTCAAATATTGGCACACTGCTCTCGTGTCACCCCTAGTCCTTTCTTTTCATTTTTCTCAACCGTGGCAACTTGGAAGAGGTCTGGACTTCAGCTCCCAGAATTCCACAGCCAGCAATTTTACCCTCATCTTTACATCCCCAAGAAGCTAGTGGGGAAAAGAGTTCCTTCTGAGTCTCTTTCTCCACCCATTGTGCATCTGTGGGCTACGCCGTCTCTTTTCTCTGCGTTCCCTAGGCCAGGGGTCTCCAAGCACTGAGCCACAGCCCATTACCGGTCCACAGCCTATTTGGAATTGGCCTGTGTGAAAGATGGACTGGGGTGCACAGAAAAGCACACTCCAACTCATGCAAGCGTTGGGGGGGGGCTGCAGACACGCTGCGCATGCACGCCCATGCGTGCCGGCCTGCCACTCTTGCGAATTGAGCTGTATGTGCACAGCAGCCCGATGCTCACGGGGTGTGGTTCCCCTCTTCCCCGCCACCAACCAGGCTGGTAAGCTGCAAAGATTGGGGACCGCTGCCCTAGACAGCCTCTCTTCCTCCCCCCCCCCACCCAAAGTCTTCCCCACGTGCCATTATATCCAGGCACTGACCTGCATTCCATGGTAGCCCTTCCCACAATACACCAGCAAGAGCACAACTTTCTTCTTCGGGAACTTCTTCGTCTCGTCCTTGACCTCTTCCTCATTGTCCTTGAACCTTTTGACCTCGTGTCCATTCTCCTCCTGCCTGCCGTCCCCGTCCCTCGGCCGCTTAGCCAGGCTGTTTTCCAGACTTCCCAGCTGCTCAGCCATGGCAAGACACTGGAAGAGACCACACCGAGCGCCACAAGGACCCACAGATTAATGGAGGAACAGCTGCTTCGTTGCAATGCTAGTTGGGTGTGGTAGTCAAGTACAGTTGCAATGCTAGTCAGGGATAGCTGAAATGCTAGTTAGATATAGGTATAATGCTAGATGTGGGACGCGGTGGCTCAGTGGGTTAGGATGCTGAGCTTGTCGATCAGAAGGTAGGCAGTTTGGCGGGCCAAATCCCAAGCGCCGCGTAACAGAGTGAGCGCCTGTTACTCCTCCCAGCTTCTGCCAACCTAGCAGTTCGAAAGCACGTAAAAAATGCAAGTAGAAAAATAGGGACCACTCCGGTGGGAAGGTAACAGCGTTCCGTGCGCCTCTGGCGTCTAGTCATGCCGGCCACAGGACCACGGAGACGTCCTCGGAGAAGCGCCGGCTCTTTGGCTTTGAGACGGAGATGAGCACCGGCCCCTAGAGTCGGAAACGACTAGCACGCAAGTGCGGGGGAACCTTTACCTTTACCTTATAATGCTAGATACAGATGTAATGCTAGATATAGATATGCCAGTTAGGTACAGTGCAATGCTAGCTAGCTACAGTTGCAAGGCTAGTTAAGGACAATTGCAATGCTAGTTAGGTATAGTAGCAATGGTAAGTTATGTGCCATTGCAATGTTGGTTATATATATAAGGGCAGAAAGAGAGAACCCATGTATAAGGATGGCTTTTAAACTGCTTCTGTCTCTACGTTGCTTGTATAGAATGTAAAATAATAAGGGTTGAAGGGACCTCGGAGGCCTTCTAGTCCAACCCCCTGCTCATGCAAGAGACCGTCTACCATCCAGACAAATGGCTGTCCAGTATAAATGCAAACACGAATAAAATAAATGTTTAGAGCTGAAAAGCAGATGATAATTTTGCAGGAAAGAACGGTTAAAAATAAAGCAGGGGAAGGAAATCCTGTTTCTTTTCCAGAGAATGAATGGGAGGGAGGGAGCGAGCAAGGAAGAGAGGGGGGGGGGGAGAAGGAAGGGATGGGAGGGAAGGAGGTAAGGAAGGAAGGAAGGAAGGAAAGAAGGAAGGAAGGGATGGGAGGGAGCAAGGAAGAGAGAGAGAGGGAAGGAAGGAAGGAAGAGATGGGAGGGAAGGAGGAGAGAAAGGAAGGGAGGGAGGGAAGAAGGAAGGAAGGAGAAAGATGGGAGGGGAGAGAAAGGAAAGCAAGAAGGCAATAAAATCTGGAGCTGAAAGGCAGGCAGAACCTTTGCCTGCAGCCCAGGGGATCCTCTGCTCTGCTCGTGAGAACGACCCTCCTCCCTCGCGCACGCCTTCCTTTTTCACGGATACCCACATTCCGACGTGCTCCGCAGCGCCAAAGACTCGCGGCTCTCCTCCGGCCTTCGCCAACCAACCGGCTAGATTTCCAAGACGCCAGCCAGAATCGGCCGCTTGGCCCGAGCAAGCCAGGATCCGGGCGCCTCCGCCGACCCCCGGGGCCGCTTCTCCATGCCCCAGCGGCGACCCAGAGAGAAGCCCAAATCCCCTTTTTCCCCCCAAGCAGCCACCTCATTCCAGCCCGCGCCGGAGAGGAGCCGAGCCAGGAGACCCGTTTTGCAAAGCGCCGCCGGCCGTTCCGACGTGCAATGCAACAAAGCCCCGCGTCCCAAACCCGGGACCACGTGGGAAACCGGAGCAGGGAGGGAGGAAGGGGGTGGGGGGGTGGGGGTGGGGTGAGAAAGAAGGGGGGTTTATTATGGGATGGCGTACGGCAGGCGAAGAGGGACCGGGTGCATCGGCCGGCCGTGCACGGCGTTGCGCGTTTTTGCTTTGCAAACGGGGAGAAAAAAAAGAAGCAAAAAAAAAGAAGCAGCGGGCGCGCTTGCTCGCCGAGACGTCGTCTGAATAGATGCGCGTCGGGGGCGGGGAGAGGGGCGGCAGCACCCGTGTCTCCAGCACCCCTTTGGGCGATTCGAGTTTGATTGCACTCGCTTTGCCAAGAGGCCGGGGGTGGGAGGGGGGGTGGGGAAGAGTGGCAGCGCCTTACACGGATCTGCTGTTGTGTGAACGGGGCCCAATCTTTTTTTTTTCTTTTTGAATGGAAAAGTTTTTCAGTACATTTTATTTTTAACAACCCCTCCCCACCCACCCCCTTCCCAGCCCTACCCAACCCTCCCACCCTCCCCTTCCCCCCTCCCCGTCCCCGACTTCCCAGAGCTAAATACAAGGTATAAAAGTAGAAACAATCATAAACAACCATATGCTAACAACAATGAACTATTGAGTCTATCGCACTTTAGCTCTTATAGAAGTGACTACAAGCAATACAAATATCACATCAATACTTATTCAAATGCGCCTTACACGGATCTGCTGTTGTGTGAACGGGGCCCAATCTTTTGAGCAGCGCTTGGCACAGCAGGGTTGGAAGGGAAACCCAACTTGGTTTAACCCAGCCATGCTGGATCCGAACGGTGGTCGCTTGGGTTGCGATTCAATCGGCTGGTTGCAACTCCAGCCTTGGGTTTGGAAGTTGGATGGGAGAATTGAGGCGCTTGGCGTGGCATCAGAGCAGCGGGCTGGCTTCGCATCTCGGTTTGTTTCCAGGGGGCTTGACCATGTTGGGGAACGCCAGGTCTTTTTATGGTTAAAGGTTCAGGGGCTGGGGGGAGCCTCAAACGTAGAGAATTGGGGTCCCACGTGGATGGGCGCCTGTGTCCTTTGCTCCTTTTAGCCCGCTAAAGCAGGCCTCGACTTAAAAGCGTTTGTTTCGTGGCAACAAAGGGTTGTAAAATGGGGCAAAATTCATTTTTTGGTGGAGCAGTGGAGCCTTGGTGGAGCAGTGGGCTAATGCCTCCTTAAGTAACACCAGCTGCCTGCAATTAGTGCAGGTTCGAGTCCCACCAGGCTCAAGGTTGACTCAGCCTTCCATCCTTCCCAGGTAGGTAAAATGAGGACCCAGATTGTTGGGGGCAATTAAGCTGACTTTGTAATAATGCCGCTTGGGGTGTGTGTGAAAGCCCTAATAAGCAGGCAGATACATAGAATGAAGGCTACTGCTAAGCTTGTAAGCCGCCCTGAGTCTTCAGAGAAGGGCGGGATATAAATGGAATTAAAATAAATAAAAATAAAAATAAAAAATTTAACAAATGTCTCACTTAACAGAAGTTAACAATGGCACTGGAAAAAAGGGGCTTATGACCACCTTGCAGCCTCCCCAGGGTCACGTGATCAAAACTCAAGACCCTCGCCAACTGACTCATATTTACAACGGTCGCTGTGTCGCGGGGTTCACGGGATCCCCTTTCGCGGCCTTCTGACAACTGAACAACTGCAGCGATTCACTTAAAAACGGTGGCAAGAGAAGGCCGTAGAAAGGGGCAAAATTCGTTTTAACAAATGTCTCACTTAACAGCAGAAATGTGGGACTCAACTGAGAGGACTGCCATCTGTATTTATGACGGCTGCCGTGTCACGTGGACATCTTTTGTGGCCTGACGAGCCAAGTCAGTGGGGAAAAAGCCAGATTCACTTGAACAACTGTGGCAAGGAAGGTCGTAAAGCAGGGCAAAACTCACTTAAGAAATGTCTTGCTTACCAATGGATATTTTGGGCTCAATTCGGGTTGTAACTTGAGGACTAGTAGAGTCGTAGGCTAAACAGAGAAGTCGAAAACATCCTGTAAAAGGGGTCCATAATCAACCTTTTTTTACGTATGTGGAGATCCTCAGTCAATCCAGGTCAGGCTTGTCCCAAAAGGGCAGCTGGACTTCCTTGTTTTTCTTTGAAGACTTTTCGCTTCTCATCCCAGAAGCTTCTTCAGCTCTGACTGGACGGCAGGGAGTGGAAGGAACATCACAGTCAGAGCTGAAGAAGCTTCTCAGATGAGAAGCGAAACGCCTTCAAAGCAAAGTCAGTGTTGTGATTCAGGGTCAGCCTGTGGGTTCGGCAGTTGGGTCGGATGACTCAGAGGAGGAGGAGGAGGGGGGTGTTGAAGAACTTGCTGATGATGGCTTTGAGGCTCCGCAGAGCCCCCAGCCAGGCCCCTCCCACCTGGTGGAGACCCAGCTGTGTGAGCCTGACAGCGTGGATGAAGATGACCCACAGCTGGCCCTGTTCAAGGACGCCCGACGCAGGAGGCAGTCAAGTAGGAGTAAACAGAGGAAGGCAATGGGGCTCCTCGGAAGGAGGCACAGAGAAGCCACGCCCTGAACTCTATATAAGGGGAATGTGTGGGAGGGCTGGTTTGCTGAAGGCAACCGCTTGGATTGTTCCTGCTTCTTAGCTCGTGTTTTATGGTTGGTGTCTTGTCTTGCTCTTGTTTTATGTGAATAAATTTGGCAGGCTTTATTCCAGCCTCTTGCCTTTGTAAAGGGGTCGTCCCTGCTTTTGCTGCAGGGCTGGTAGCAGGCTGGTACAGAACAGTCAGGAAGTCCAGTTGCCTCCTGAAAAAAAAATCTCCTTTGGGCCAAACTTGCTCACGTTGTAGCCAAGATCACACCAGGGTTTCCCCGTGGCATCACCAAGAATCAAGTCCTTTCCAAGGCGACTTCAGCCTGACAGGCCACCATCGGCAGAAGGTCCCAAGGGTGCTTTTTCAAAAGGCAACTGGACTTTTGTTTTTCCTCGAAGACCTTTCGCTTCCCATCCAAGGAGCTTCTTCAGTTCGGACTGAAGTCTGAACTCAGAAGCCAGAAGGTCTATGGAGATCCTCAGTCAATCCAGGTCAGGGTTGTCCCAAAGGGGCTTTTTTTTCAGGAGGCAACGGGACTTTCTTGTTTTTCCTTTGAAGATGTTTCGCTTCTCATCGAAGAAGCTTCTTCAGCTCTGACTGGATGGTGGGGGAATGGAAGGATTTATACTCCATGCAGAAAGCTGGTCATTTGCATTCTTTTAGAGAGCCGTTGAGGCCACTTGAAAGTTTATCTGTGTCCTTGGGGTCACCTGAGTAGTGCAAATGTGTGTCAGCTTTCTTGGCTGCAAGATCAGGTGACCCCGAGGGCACAGGTAAACCTCCAAATGGCCTCTATGACTCTCTAAAAGAAGGCAAATGACCAGCTGTCTGCAAGGAGTATAAATCCTTCCATTCCCCACCATCTATTCGGAGCTGGAGCTTCTTACATGAGAAGTGAAATGTCTTCAAAGAAAAACAAGGAAGTCCAGTTGCCTCCTGAAAAAAGTACTAGCAAGCCCTAGTAAGGCCACACCTGGAATACTGCAGCCAGTTTTGGTCACCATATCACTAAAAAGATGTTGAGAGTTTGGAAAAAAAATTCAGAGAAGAGCAACTAAGATGATCCAAGGCTTGGAGACCAAAACATACGAAGACTGGCTGCAGGACTTGGGTCTGGCTAGTCTAAAGAAAAGAAGAAATAGGGGAGACATGATAGCAGTGTTCCAGTATCTGAGGGGCTGCCCCAAAGAAGGGGGGGTCAAATTATTCACCAGTGCACCAGAGGGAAGGACAAGAAACAATGGATGGAAACTGATCAAAGAGAGAAGCAACCTGGAATTGAGGAGAAACTTCCTGACGATGAGGACAATCAACTAGTGGAACAGCTTTGCCTCCAGAAATCCTGGGCGCTCCATCCCTGGAGATTTTTAAGAGGCTAGACAGTCACTTGTCTGAGATGGTATAGGTTCTTCGGTTTGAGCAGGGGGCTGGACTAGAAGACCTCCAAGGTCCCTTCCAGCTCTATTCTATTCACCTCCAAGGTCCCTTCCAATTCTATGGGATTTAATTCAGTGCACACTTTTAGTGCACACTTCTATTCTATTCTATTCTATTCTATTCTATTCTATTCTATTCTATTCTATTCTATTCTATTCTTCTCTACTGTACTCTACTGTACTCTACTCTACTCTTTTCTATTCTATTCTATTCTATTCTATTCTATTCTATTCTATTCTATTCTATTCTATTCTATTCTATTCTATTCTACTCTATTCTATTCTTCTCTACTCTACTCTACTCTACTCTATTCTACTCTATTCTATTCTATTCTATTCTATTCTATTCTATTCTATTCTTTTCTATTCTATTCTATTCTTCTCTACTCTATTCTAGTCTATTCTGAAGAAGCTTCTTGGATGAGAAGCGAAATGTCTTCAAGGAAACACAAAGTCCAGTTGCCTTTTGAAAAAGCATCTTTGCGACAACCATGATGAGAATCTCAGCAGAACACAGCTACTGAACTAGAGGTCCATCTTGGAGAGAGTGGGGGGGGGGCGCGGGGAAGACCAAAGCACTCCAAGGATGAAAAATCAAAATTTTATTTTCCTGAAGTTGGCGCCATACAACGGAAAGCAAGAATACACCCATGTGCCAAGTCACATAACACTTTTCCAACAACAACAACAACAAAATAATAATAAAAGGCCAAGTGTCGATCAAACATACTTTCCCATGAACATGAACAGAGTGGCGACGATGCTGAAGGTCAGTTGGGATCTAAATTCAGACGTTACGTACAAAATGCTGAATCAGTAACAACCCCGTAGTGGAAAAGAAGCGGATGAAAGAAGCCCCTTCCATCCTTATTTCCCCCACCACCACCATTTTAAAACTTTTTCCTGTTCCTGACGTGTACAGATCAATAAATAACTACTTTCCCCACCAAACAAAACGAACAAAACAAAAAAAAGTCAACAATGTCTCATGCTACATGCAGTTAGTTTGAAAACCTAAAAGGACAAAATAAAAATAAAGTCACCAATATGGCGTTAAGAAATGCCTTGTTTCTATATTCGTTTTTCTTTAATCCAAGCACAGTGGTTGAATTTCAAGTATTGAGCAAATATTGTACATGTGAGAAAGATGAAGCTCAGTGATTTCTCTTTTTCTTTCTTTCCTTTTTTTCTCTCCTGAATGACGTGGACAGCTAAGATGCATTCAAGTCACTAAGGATAGCAGAAGAGTTAGCTCTGAGTAAACCAAGTGGTTTAACAAAGTGGGGAGATAAAGTGGAAATGTACAGCCTCAAAAGCAAAAACTGGCAACCTGGCAAGGAGGAAAGACTTTTTCAAACCACGTTTCTCGTGCAACAGGCACGGCGTCTTTGTCCCATAGCAGCAGGAACAGAATCTCTTAAAAGTTTAGGTTATCCACCTATCCCCTTTGGTGTTTTAAACGGAAGAAAACAGCTGAAATACGCAAAAAAGCGGGACCTAATTTGATCAAGGAGAAAAGGCGACGTGCATTTTTAAGATTGGACATCTCGACGGGGCTTTTGCTTAAATGAAGAAAAAAGCGAAACGAAGAGTGATGGATTGAATGATTGGAGAGAGAGAAAAAATCCATATTCAATGAAGCAGAGATAGAAAAGCCAGAAAAACATGCCGTCATGGCCAAACCTAGCAACACGCTCGGCCCGATGCGAAAGTCCTAAAACAAGACCAGGAGGTTATTATTTTAAAAGCAGATAAAGGCCACGCAACGGTGGTTACGAACCGCACGGATTATGAAATGAAGGCATTTGCCTTCAGGAGACTTGAAACTCATTGGTAGCCTCACGTCGCAATGAACAAGGACACACATTCAATTTTGAAGCTGCTAAGATTGTTGGCCGAGCAGGTACGAAGATAGCCAGGGAAAGGATTGAAGCCTGAGATACGGGCCCCTTGTCGGTCAACAGGAACACTGATTTACCACTAGCTTATCCGAGTGATTGGCAGCCAGTCGCCAGCCATCAGTACACCAATCAGCCAATGGAGAATAATTCCCTGAAAAATGGGCTCCAGAACGAGTCCGACAGCTCGGAAGAATAAAACCACTGGTCCCAGTGACTGATCCAGATTCAACTTTGGAAAAAAAAGATTAAGGAGCAGAAGGGATTTCTGGAATAATTCAGAAGGGAAAATGTTGGGTCTGTTAGGATGTTTTGAACAGTGGATAGGAAGTCATCTGCTTTAGTTCCTTGAGTTATTGTTCTCTCTTTTGTTCCCTCCCTTCTCTTGTTTTCTATTTTCATTACAGATTTTTTTTAATTTATGGAAAAAACATCTTTCATTAAAAAAAATTAAAAGTCTTCCAGAGGAGAAGATGGCTTAAGATAAGTGGAATCTTTATTTCCCCACTCTGTTTTGGTTCAGAGTTGTGAAAAGGGGTTGGGGTTTGCCTCAAATTTTGTGAGCAGGTGACATTAATATGAATTTTTTTGGGGGGTGGGGAGGATGTGTAAGGGGCTGTAAATGATAAATTGCTTTCACAGTTGATTGCCTTGGATGCCGATTGGTAGAGAAAAACATTAGAGAGAGGGAGGGAGGGAGAGAGAGATGGAGGGAGGGGGAGAGGGAGAGACGGAGAGATGAAGGGAGAGGGGAAGAGAGAGACGGAGGGAGAGAGAGAGGAAGGGAAAGAGGGAGAGATGAAGAGAGGAAGAGATGGAGAGAGGAAGGGAGAGGGGGAAAGGAGAGGAAGAGAGAGACGGAGGGAGAGAGAGAGGAAGGGAAAGAGGGAGAGATGGAGAGAGGAAGAGAGAGGGGGAAAGGAGAGGGAGAGGGGAAGAGAGAGACAGAGGGAGAGAGAGAGGAAGGGAAAGAGGGAGAGATGAAGAGAGAGAGGAAGAGATGGAGAGAGGAAGGGAGAGAGGGAAAGGAGAGGAAGAGAGAGACGGAGGGAGAGAGAGAGGAAGGGAAAGAGGGAGAGATGGAGAAGGAGAGAGATTGCAGCTACAAGCCATGTTGTAACAGATACGTTCTGCACTAGAAAAGTCACAACCAAGTATTACAAACACAATGGGATAAGATCAGACTGTGGGATAATGTGCAAATAGAGGACATTATTTGCGCTCTCTCAAACACACACACACACACACCATCTCAGGAGCAGAAGTGAGAATATTCCTTCTCTCCAACTCCATTTTGGAGCTTTTCACGACTGTATCTTCCTAATTTCTAACTTTTCTGTTTTGCACCCCTAGAGAAGTTGGAAGTTTCTGGAGCCCAAGAAACTAACACACCGCGTGAGAGGTTTTTCCAAAGCTGAATGTTCAATCTTATGGACTAGCCAGAAGAATTCCTATTCTCAATTCTCTCAATCTGTGGTTTGTCCTTGAGGCGATGTATCTAAAAAGGTCTGAACTGTATTCCTAACACTTAGCTAGTTCCTGATAATAACTTGATGCTTGATAAACCCAGATATGTTTAGCCCTGCTGCAAACTTGGAGACAAAGATATTATACTTTGATTACTTTGGGTTTGTATGTAAGATCTGCATCTCCACTCCTGGCTCATATTTTCACGAGGGCTGAAATAATGTTTGCTGGTTTCTTATTTATTCAGGCACAATTCAACATGGATGGCTTTTAATCCCTAAAGCCCTCTTTCCCTTGAAACGAAACATCATTGTACCTAATTTAAACACGATCGAGTTGCCAGACACGCCGTAAACAAAAGATGTGTGGAAATGTTGCATGTAAATGAGAGGGATTTTTTTTTTAAAAAAAATCTTTTAATGCATTAAATGTAGATTACCTTTTTTTTAAAAAAAAAAAAAGGTTCAGAACTGGCTTCTAAGCCAGTAAGATTGTTCCTTATGAGAAAATCAGGGATAGATTCTGAACTGGCTGTATGCAAAGAAACTTGACTTGCTCTTATTTCAGAAAAGGGGGCAAAAAAAAAGAACGTTAATACTGAAATCTAGGTTGTATTTTACAAGCACGCGTCCTCACTTTGCACAGACAAAAAAAAAATGAACCAAACTTTGAATCCCTCTGTTTTTTAAAAAAATAATAATAATAAATCAAAACCCAAATGCACACATCACAAAAACAACACAACACAAAGCTCACGGGTGTGTCTCAAGCATTTCCTCGCAGCTGTGGCACCTTCACATGTTCAACTGTGCATGAAACAGCCCACCCGCCCCTTCAGACAAACGCAGACACACCGCAAAATGCAGAAACGTATGCACGCCATGCCCTAACATTTTTTGGGGGTGGGGTGGGGTGGGAGAGCTACTTCATTGCTTTAAAAACAGGAGGATTGGGAAATTTTAAGTGAAATGCTAAAACAGGAAAAGAAGACAACTAAAAAAAAACCTGCTTTGCAAAAAACGGGGGCGGGGCGAGGGGGGGAGAACCCAGCAAATTGCAAATACACAAGCAGTCGTGATCCTGTCCTTGAGCTTCTGAAAACCAGGCTGCTTTGAACAGTATATCCATTAAAAAGAGAGAGAGACAGAGAGAGAAAGAGAGGAGAGAGACAGACAAGAGAGAGAGAGAGACAGACAGACAAACAGACAGCAGACAGAAAGAAAGAATAAGAGAGACCATCATTGATGTTAGAAAAACGTTCAAGTTAGCAACCTGGATTACAGACAGCAGGAAGAAAAAGGCATAGCTGTTTCCCCCCCACCCCCCACCCCCCATTCTAATAACATACAGTACAGTTAAAACGTGTAAGATTACGCTATACATTATATACACATAAATACATATTGGATCTTAGCAACGGGCTTGTGTGTGTGTAGACACCCACACGTACTTGTAGTGCAATTTCTGAACAACAACAACAACAACAAAAAAAAACCAACAACAACGCAAAGGAATCCTCTACGATGAAATTAGCACATAGCAGAACATGTCAAGAAGTCCCATCCCAGGAGCTGTTAAAGAGAAAAATCCAGCACTCCAGCATGAAATTCCACATCTCCGTAAAGTGCTCCTTTGCTTCACAAAGCTAGTGTGTGTGTTGCATATGTGTTTTCTTTCCACTCTTTTTCTGTCCTTTAGAGAAGAGAAGCTATTGATGAGAAGAAGAAAAAAAACAAACAACCCCAATGTTTCTCCAGAAGAGATGCCTTCTTACAACACAGGTACCTAAATTGGACGAGGGGGCCGTTTCCATGCATTGATTTAATGCCCCCTTGCCCGCGTGCAGAAGGCATCTCTTTGCCCTAGACGTTTTTGGCTTCTTGAGACGGAACACGATAACTTTAAGATCGTCTGGCGTGGCTCCAACTGCTTGAAAGAGGTCTACGGTCTTCTAAGGATTTGTCCACCTCCCCATCGATGAAGGAAGAATGGCTCTGCCCCATCGCATCCACCGCAGGAGAGCATCAAGTCTAATTTCCAGCACCCCAGACGATGAAGCAGGCTCAGGCAAAGCTGAGCTCCGGATCTTCTTCCTTCTTCCCACGCCAAGAGGGACGCGAAGCATGGGAGACGTTGAAGAACACCAAGTACGTGGAGATTGGGGAATGGTGGGCAGGTCCCAAGCGTGCAACCAGACAAAATCTGTAGAAGAACAGCTGTCTTCACCAGGGATGTTCTTCCCTGGCTGAGCTTCATCCTTCTAACCAGGAGAAGCCATCCAGGTGTCCACTGCCAGCAGTAGACGAAAGTAACTCCAAGTTAAGAGGGCCCAAGCTGGCCTTGCCATAACCCCACCTGTTCATCTTCAGAAACAAAACAAAACCAGTGGACATGAAGCAGGCTTGGTCCTTGGTTTCCTCAGCCCTTTTCCACCAGCTGGAAGAGGGTCTTTCTGTATCTACCTGTCCCCAGTTTGCACCAAGGTGAGCAGGAAAGAGCTGCTACTCCTGAAAAAAAAAAGAGAAAGGAAGAGAAGGGATAACCAGGGAAGCCAAAAATGGCTTCCAAGAAGAGGTCCCATCTGAGACTTCTTCAGAAGGGTGCAGGGCTTAACTCCCGAGGGTTTTAGGAACCAAAGCAATTACCTGCGTGGAAAAAAACCCTAAAGCTTATTGTCATGCACAGATCCCTGATAGCAAGCTGGACAGCCGCCGTTCAATGCACATTTTACCTAAAAAGACAAAAGGATAAGAGGAACATGATTCATTGGTTGGGTGAGACGCATCAACATTCGCCAGGACTGGAAAAATACCCCAAATCTTCAAAAATTAAAATAGCTTTAAGCTCCAAGGTCAAACCTGACTTGACTCCATAGTTGCCGGCACCTGCTTTTGCTCACAGCTTTTCCAAACAGTGACAGGAGGAGGGTGGAAGGAGACTATGGAATGCAAGAGAACCGGGAGACGTTATCTACCAAGGACGAGTGATGGAAGAACCTTTGACCAGAGCAGTTTTTCCCAAAGCAAAAGAACTTAAAAGTGGTGAACTACGAACTGTGGGTAGCCCAGAAGGGAAGAGGGGAGTTACCTATTGGGGTTTTTTACAGGAAAATCCCCAAACTGACTTTGTTTCTGCCAGGCCAAGATGGTAGCAGAACATCCAGATGCAGTCACAGCTTTGTTTCCATACAGTATCAACCTTGTGAACTGTAAAGCTTCCTCCTTCCATTATATATTCAAGATGGACGGTGATTAATATTTATGTTACTTATATGTAAGGGTGTAGGTCTATACATATGTTACATATAGTATGTTTTAGATGTGTGTTATGTATATGTACACTTTGAGAGGAAGCAACTAAATTTCATTTTTTAAAAATGTGTGCCATTGTGCCCACAGGAAAAAAAAATGACAATAAAGTTTATCTAATCCAAGAAAAAAAAAATTCAATAAAGCTAGACTCTTGGTCACCCTAAAGAGCTGGGACTTTCTTTTGTTGAAAGTGCCAAATGGGACGGTCAATACCCAATTTTGCGAGCTACATTGGTTACCAGTTGTCTTCCAGGTGAGGTTCAAGGTTTTGGTTATGATCTTCAAGTCCTTACATGGCATGGGTCCGGGGTACCTCGAGGACCACCTGCTGCCGGCGTCAACTCCCCTCCGCCCTGTGCGCGCCCACAGAGAGGGCCTCCTCAGGGTGCCTCCGGTCAGGGAATGTCGACTGGCGGCCCCCAGGGGGAGGGCCTTCTCTGTGGGCGCTCCGGCGTTATGGAACCAATTGCCGGTTGAGCTCCGGATGGCATCGGACCTTCGCTCCTTCCGGCGCGGGCTGAAGACCCACTTATTTGAACTAGCTGGTCTGGCCTGATGGGGAATATTAGGGTTTTAATGGGTCTTTTATTGTTTTTATTGTTATTGTAATTTTTAATTGGGCATTTATTTAATTTCTTTTTAATTTTTGTATTGTTATTTATATATGCCCTGTTAACCGCCCTGAGTCCTTCGGGAGAAGGGCGGTATACAAATTTAATAAATAAATAAATAAATAAACAAATAAATAAACAAACAAACAAACAAACAAATAAATAAATAAATAAATTTTGTACAAACTCCCATTTTGTGTCCCAAAATCCTTTCTTCTCCAAATAAGTGAAAAAGGCCAGAACAGTAGACCTCAAAGCAGTTATGATTATGAGAGTCATTAGTTAAGAAAGTTGCAGAAAGCAACAAACAAAAACTCTCAGAAGGGGTCTCACGAGTCTCTTGCCTGGCCCTCCTTACATTTATTGATGTTCTCAACATCTCCTTGCTCAGTGATGAAGTTCAAGAGTCCTTCCATCAAGAGCAACGCTTTCTGGTATCTTTGCACACAGTCTTCTCGGTGGTGAAACATCTCATCCAAAGCAGCAGCCTGAACCTGGGAAGGAAAAATATCTTTATATATCTATCTTTATATATCTATATCTATCTTTATATCTATCTATCTATCTATCTATCTATCTATCTATCTATCTATCTATCTTTATATCTATCTTTATATCTATCTATATCTATATCTTTATATCTATATAACTATCTATCTATCTCCATATCTTTATATCTATATCTATCTTTATATCTATCTATTTATATTTATATTTATATTTATATTTATATCTATCTATCTATCTATCTATCTATCTATCTATCTATCTATCCCTCTCATCTATCTCCATCAATCACCATCTATATCTATCTCCAGCCATGTGAATCGTTCGTCTGTCTGTCTATATCTATCTATCTATCTATCTATCTATCTATCTATCTATCTATCTATCTATCTATCTATCTATCTATCTATCTATCTATCATCTATCTATCTATCTATCTATCTATCTATCTATCTATCTATCTATCTATCATCTATTTCCATATCTTTATATCTATATCTATCTTTATATCTATCTATATTTATATCTATCTCTATCTATCTCTATCTCTATATATCTATATCTATCTATCTATCTATCTATCTATCTCCATATCTTTATTTCTATATCTATCTATATTTATATCAAAGGGACGCGTTGGCTCAGTGGGTTAGGACGCTGAGCTTGTTGATCAGAAGGTCGGCAGTTTGGCGGGTCGAATCCCGAGTGCCGCGTAACAGAGGGAGCGCCTGTTACTCATCCCAGCTTCTGCCATCCTAGCAGTTCGAAAGCACGTAAAAATGCAAGTAGAAAAATAGGGACCACAACGGTGGGAAGGTAACAGCGTTCCGTGCGCCTTTGGCGTCTAGTCATGCCGGCCACATGACCACGGAGGGTCTTCAGCTTTGAAACGGAGATGAGCACCGGCCCCTAGAGTCAGAAACGACTAGCACGCATGTGCGGGGGAACCTTTACCTTTATATCTATCTATCTATCTATCTATCTATCTATCTATCTATCTATCTATCTATCTATCTATCTATCTATCTATCTATCTATCTATCTATTTATCTATCTATCTATCTATCTATCTATCTATCTATCTATCTATCTATCTACACACACGATTATGCCTAACAAAAATAATTCTGGCTTAAAATCTATCTGTTCTTTAGTCATTTTCTCTAACCGTGTGTGTACCAGAATCTTTTGGCTTTGGGGCTTGTCCACCAAAGACGGTAATAAGTGCCTGGTTTTTGTCTACATTTCCAACGGTTGCTTGACACGTTTTTAAACATTTTTGCTAGCCTCCCCGGTGTTAAGTGCCATCTGTAAAACATTTTGTATAGATTTTCTTTGTATGCCACCGCTGCTGTTATTTTAGTATTTCTTTCCCAGAGGCTTTGCCAGTTTTCTACTTCTACGTTATGTCCAAAATTCTTTGGACAGTGTTATCACTGTTTCCTTAACTTGTTCCTCTTGGAAGGAAAAACATCTTGAGGTTCTTCTAATTGCCTTCAGATCAAAACTCTTTTGAGTTCCCACCCCGAGACAGACCGGGGCCCCACCGCTGCCACCAACATGGCCATCCTCCTCCATGGCAACACCAGGTCAGGTCTCACCTACCATCTGCACAGCGTGGCTGAAGATGAGCTTTTCAGCCGTGGTGCTATTGATGCGGTCCATGAGTTTCTGCTTGTCCATGAACCACCTCTGCAGCCTTAAGTTCAGGTGATGGCACGAAGAGACGCTGCTTTTATACAGGTCGTTGAGCTTTCTCACAACTACAGGAAGGAAGCAAAAAGGGAGAAAGTCACCCGCCAGATCAGGGGTCAGCAACCTGAAACAGTGAAAGAGCCACTCGGATCCGGTTCCCTCACAAAAGGAAAAACTGGGAGCCGCAAAAACAATGTGTGTGCATGTGCGTACATGCGCGCATGCGCAGAACAGGGTTTGAAGAGTGGAGCCAAGGCGAGATATGCACCTACCCTGCATATTTGAATTGATTGGTTGAACTTTTTCAGTCCCACCTTTTTTTTTTTTTTGGACTGCACATGGCAGAGGACTGGGAGCCGCAGGTTGCAGACCTGTGCACGAGGTAAAGAAAACCGGCCGCACACTTCCTACAAGGCTCAAGGGTTCTCTTGTGTGGCGTGTCCCCTGAATGTCCTTGGACCGATCGCAATCAGTCAACTTGCTTCCAGAAGTTGGGAATGAACAAGTTGGACTAGAAGATCTCCAAGGTCCCTTCCAAACTCCTATTATTCTGTTATTTCATGACAGCGAGAACCATTAAATCAGTGGAACCACCTGCCTCCAGAAGTTGTCAATGCTCCAACACTGGAAGTTTTTAAGAAGAGTTTGGACAACCGTTTGCCTGAAATGGTATAGGGTTTCCTGCCTGAGCAGGGGGTTGGACTAGAAGAC
>NC_138217.1:6322141-6437141 GCF_964194415.1 Vipera berus | reverse complement strand
TCCTCACCATCAAGTCAGAGGTTGGAGAAGCTTCTCGGATGAGAAGCGAAACGTCTTCAAAGAAAAAAACCAGGAAAGTCCAGTTGCTTCTTGAAAAAGCATCTTTGGGATAACCGTGACCTTGGATGACTGAGAATCTCCAGGGACATTGTATTATGGCCTATTTTGTCTCATAATCGCATTTTGGAATAAGCTGGGATGGACAGCCTTAAAGTAGACCGATTTTATGGTTGAGGATGGAATAGAATTTGGATCTAGTCTGGGCTGGGAAGAAGAGACTGGCTGCAAATCTCCCAGGAGGCTTCTACGGATGAGGTTTTCACTCCACGTAGTTCAGGGGTAGGCAACCTTGGCTCTTTTATGACTCGTGGACTTCAGCTCCCAGAATCCCTGAGCCAGCATGGCTCAGCTTGGAAACCTCTCCCTTTCCCCTCAGCATGGCTGGCTCAGGAATTCTGGAAGTTGAAGTCCACGAGTCATAAAAGAGCCAAGGTTGCCTACCCCTGATCTAGTTGAACATGATGCTTCTTCTTGTAGACCATAGAAGGAGACCAACATGGATCTTCTACAACAAGGTCTACAGCTGAGGGTGGATGAGAGCCTAAAAGTTGACTTTTCACTGTTCTCAACTTGGGTTGGGGGGAATGAAACTCACTTCCATGAGTGTCTCCTCAGGTAATTCAGGTGCCTCAAAGGTAACGGCTCCTTCCAGGTTGGCAGCAATTGGATCAGCCAATGTATATCTGAGACCTGATGGAGCTTCAAGGATTTCCCCACCGGCTCCCATAATTAAGTGGCGCCCACTGAAAGATCCTCCAGAACTAAGAGAACTTGAAGATCCTACTAAAAAAACAAAAAGCGGAATGTACAATGCAAAACTTAGCAAGATGAATAACCGAAGGAAAACAAAAGTCATCATCTTCACATCTAAGTGGTTTTTTTTAAGTAAACTGTGGGAATGCCACAGCACTGATGATGTTACCTCATTTGGATAATGAAACATCTGCAAGAAAACCACCAAGCTCAGAGTACCTAGGACCCTATAGTCCTTCTTTTCTTTTCCTTTCCTTTCCTTTCCTTTCCTTTCCTCCCTCTCTCCCTCCTCTCCATAAATTCCACTCCCTTCTAGCACTGATGATGTTACCTAGTTGGGTAATGAAACATCTGCAAGAAAACAAGCAAGCTCAGAGAGCACCAAGGACCCCATAATCAGTCCTTCCTTCCTTCCTCCCTCCCTCTCATTGTCTCTCTCATCCCTTCCTTCCTCCCTCCCTCCCTCTTATTGTCTCGCTCCTTCCTTCCTTCCTTCCTTCCTTCCTTCCTTCCTTCCTTCCTTCCCTCCCTCCCTCCCTCCCTCCATTCCACTCCCTTCTAGCACTGATGATGTTACCTAATTGGGTAATGAAACATCTGCAAGAAAACAATGAAGCTCAGAGAGCACCAAGGACCCCATAGTCCGTCCTTCCTCCCTCCCTCCCTCTCATTGTCTCTCTCATCCCTTCCTTCCTCCCTCCCTCCCTCTTATTGTCTCATCCGTTCGTTCGTTCATTCGTTCCTTCCTTCCTCCCTCCCTCCCTCCCTCAATTCCACTCCCTTCTAGCACTGATGGTGTCCCCTAGTTGGGTCATGAAACATCTGCATGAAAACCACCAAGTTCAGAGAGCACCAAAGACCCCACAGGAGGAGGAGTCCTCTTCCTCCTCTCCACAACACCCACTCCCTCTAGTACTGATGGTGTTCCTTAGTTGGGTCATGAAAGACCTGCAAGAAAACCACCAAGCTCAGAGAGCACCGAGGACCCCACAGTTCAACCCTGAGCTATTATTCCCTGTATCAGTGGTGCCATCTCCCTCCTGGTTTGGGTACCTGAATACATTCTGGTTCGGACGGTTTGTGGCGGTGGTGTCCCAGCAGGAGGTGACCCAACGGTGAAGACCACTGGTGAAGGGCTTCCTGAACAACCTTCTCTAGCCCCCGAGTGAGGGGTTCCTCCACAAGCCATGGAAGGAGCTATGGAGAAAGTATGATCATCTCAACTAAGATTTCGTGGAGGCAGGAGAAAAGTTTTGTAGGCCGAAAAAAGGAGGCGGATCGGTTCAGGATGAAAACACCCTCAACCCCATGAAGACACCCGCCCCCCAAAAAAAATTCTCAAGTTTCCAGCACCTGTGATCTCCATGGGCTTCTCGCTGTTGAGGCTATCATTACTGCCAGCTTCCCCAAAAGCAGCTTTAAGAAGCAGATCAGTGAGACGGCCAGTGCTGAATGACCTGGAGAATGTGAAAATGCCAATGTCAAGAAGGTCCTCTCTAGATCTACTGGTAAACATAGGGACAATCTCCTCATGCCGGGGGGTGGGGGGACAACCTGATTAGGGTTGTTAGGTCTCCGTGAATTTGGAGAACATCCTCAGTTTAGGGAGGGAGAACGCTTCTGGCTAGTTGTGTGGAGGATGCAAAAGTAGCACCACCTTTGGGGAACCCATCAAAAATGAATACCCCACCAGAAGTTCACTTCCCAACCACCCTGATCTGATGTAACCTCCCCATCCCAAGACCCATCACCAGCCTCTGACTGGTGACTCACACCTGACCCAGCACAAGACCCTCACTTGACACACCCAAACCTGAAGCCCTTATCGACAGAAGGACACCGACACTGACATCCCTTCAACTCCACTGAAGATGTCACCTAGCCTGGTAACAAATGTTCGGAAACCAGCCCACAAGCTCGGAGAATGAACCTTCACCCTCATCCTATACCCAAGCTACAGATGATGATGATGATGATCTTGAAGAAGAGGAGGAGGAGGAGGAGGAAGAGGAGGAGGAGGAGGAGAGGAAGAGGAGGAGAGGAAGAGGAAGAGGAGAAGGAGGAGGAGGAGGAGGAGAGGTAGCAGTAGTAGTAGTAGTAGTAGTAGTAGTAGTAGTAGTAGTAGTAGTTGGAAGGGACCTTGGGAGGTCTTCCAGTCCAACCCCCTGCTCAGGCAGGAAACCCTACACCATTTCAGACAAATGGCTGTGCAATCTTTTCTTAACCCCCCCCCCCCAGTGTGGGAGCACCCACAACTTCTAGAGGCAGGTTGTTCCACTGATTAATTGTTCTAACTGTCAGGAAATTCCTCCTTAGTTCCAGGTTGCTTCTCTCCTTGATGAGTTTCCATCCGTTGCTTCTTATCCTGTCTTCAGGCACTTTGGAGAACAGGTTGACTTCTTCGTGGCAACCCCTAAGATATTGGAAGGCTGCTATCATGTCACCCCTCGTCCTTCTCTTCACTAAACTAGACACATCCAATTCCAGCAACCATTCTTTATATGTTTCAGCCTCCAGTCCCCTGATCATCTTTGTTGCCACTATTCCCCACTAGTGCAAAGGAGTATCTCCTCCACCTCACCCCCACCTTGAAAGGCAAAACAGCGTGAACTCCACTCCCTTCTAGTGCTGGCGATGTTGCTTTGCGGAGTAATAAAACACCTGCATATACATAGAATGAAGGCTACTGCTAAGCTTGTAAGCCGCCCTGAGTCTTCGGAGAAGGGCGGGATATAAATGGAATTTTAAAAAAACAAACCACCAAGCTCGGGAACCGCCCAGGACCCCACACGTTACTACGCAAGTCTACCGGCAAGTCAACTTTGACTTTTAGCTTTTGGGTTGCGAGGGTTCCCACCTGACTTTGGCGTCTTCTGTCGGCCTCAAACCGAGACCTCCTTGTTGGTAAGGCAAGTGTCCCACTTCTTTCAAATCTGGCAAGGTCTTGTTCCTCGTTGGAGTGATGACAACCGCTTGGTGGGCCAAGAGGGCAAACAGATTTTGGGAGCTGGGGTTTTTACTGAACTCAAAGGGCGACCTGGCCTACATTTCAAAACAAAACGAAACCCAAAATTAAAAATGAAGGAGGGACGTGACGAAATGGAGAGAAACGGACAGAAGCAGTACACAGAATCTAGGCTTTTGGGGGGGGCTGCTGATCACCCCAAACACTTTTGGAAGTTATGAAACCCCCATACAACCAGGAGGCTTTGCTAATCACCAAAAGGCTTGCTCAATTGATGTGACCCTCTCATTCACATTTCTTTTGTCCCAGAAACCCGGTTTGGTGGAGCGGTTAAGGTGCTGGGGGAGACACCAGGAGACCGTGAGTTCTAGTCCTCCCTTAGGCATCATGAGAGCTGGCTGAACGACAATCATCAGGAGACCTTTTGAGTTCTAATCCTTCCTTAAGACAAGGAGGTTGGCTGGGTGACTTTGGGGCAATCGCCAGGAGACTGGGAATTCTAGTTCTGCCTTAAGCACGAGAGCTGGCTGAACGACTTGGGCCAATCATCAGGAGACCATGGGTTCTAATCCTTCCTTAAGAGAAGGAGGTTGGCTGGGTGACTTCGGGGCAATCGCCAGGAGACTGGGAATTCTAGTTCTGCCTTAGGCATGACAGCTGGCTGAACGAATTGGGCCAAACTTCAGCAGACCTAGTCCTTCCTTAAGACAAGGAGGTTGGCTGGGTGACTTTGGGGCCATCGCCAGGAGCCTGGGAATTCTAGTTCCACTTCAGACAGGAAAGTTGGATGGGTGACTTCAGGCCAGTCCCTTTCTCTCATACGGTTGTGGTTGGGGGCAGATTAGATTGATACAACCTCCCAATTTAGAACTTTCCAATTCCACCCGATGGGATACTGAGGAAGGACGGACTACCTTTGTCGGAGAACCCAAGATGGTGGGCAAGGGAGTCCTCTGGATGAATTCAGAGAGCTTCGGAGAAGATCTGAGAGGCCGGCCAGACTGAAGGCTGGGTAGCCGTGCAGCCTGACCAGCTGGGACAGGGCTGAAGTGGGTGACCAGCGGATCGGAATACTGCTTGGTGACCTTTTGCCGGCCAGAATGGAAATCGGAGAGGTTGGGAGCGCTGTGAAGGCGATAGCCCAGTCCTCGTTGAGAAGGGTCCGATCCTGAAGCATCTGAAAGGAAGATGAATAAAATAGGAGTGAAGAGCAGAAAGGAAGCAGAAAACATCAAGGGAAACCATCTGGCAAGAAGATATGATTAGATTAGACTAGATTAGACTAGATTAGACTAGATTAGACTAGATTAGACTAGATTAGATTAGATTAGATGAGATGGACGGACAGAGAATACATATGATTGGAGATAGATATGGGTGAAGACTGATGGAGATAGATAGATGAAAGAGAGAGATGAACAGAGATAGATAAAGACAGGGCTTTTTTTCTCATAGAACGCTCAGAACGGAGTTCCGGCACCTTTTTTGGATGGAACTTTGTAGGGTAGGCAAGGCGGGTTGTATGACATGTGTGAGTTCCGGCACCTTTTTCTTTTACAAAAAAAGCACTGGATAAAGAAATGGAGAAATAGAGAGATGGATGGAGATGATAGATGACAGGTAGGTAGGTAGGTAGGTATGGATAGATAGATAAGATAGATAGATAAGATAGATAGATAGATAGATAGATAGATAGATAGATAGATAGATAGATAGATAGATAGATAGATAGATAGATAGATAGATAGATAGATAGATAGGCAGGCCGGCAGGCAGGCAGGCAGGCAGGCAGGCAGATAGATGATACATATGGCTGGAGATAGATATGGGTGAAGATAGGCAGATAGATGATACATATGGCTGGAGATAGATATGGGTGAAGATTGGAGATAGATGAAAGAGAGATGGATAGAGATAGATAAAGAGATGGAGAAATAGAGATGGATGGAGATGATAGATGACACAGACAGACAGACAGATGGATGGAGATAGATATGGATGAAGACTAATGGACATAGATGACAGAGATGGATAGAGATGGAGAAATAGAAATAGAAATGGATGGAGATGATAGATGACAGGTAGGTTGGTAGGTAGGTAGGTAGAAAGAGATAGATGGATAGATAGATAGATAGATAGATAGATAGATAGATAGATAGATAGATAGATAGATATAATTGTGGATAGATGGATGGATATAGATATAGACAGTTATGATGGATGGATGATAGATAGATAGATAGATAGATAGATAGATAGATAGATAGATAGATAGATAGATAGATAGATAGATAGATAGATAGATAGATAGATAGATATAATTGTGGATAGATGGATGGATATAGATATAGACAGTTATGATGGATGGATGGATGATAGATAGATAGATAGATAGATAGATAGATAGATAGATAGATAGATAGATAGATAGATAGATAGCAGGCAGATGATACATATGGCTGGAGATAGATATGAAGACTAATGGAGATAGATGACAGAGAGATGGATAGAGATAGATAGAGAGATGGAGAAATGGATGGAGATGATAGACAGACAGACAAGAAAACTGAGTGAATGAGATGCTTCAAAGAACGGTTCAACATCAGACGTACCGGTGATGGGCACCCGGGTTCTCAACTCGGTTCCGAGAGGACACGGGATGATCATCTGGTCTGGCTGCTCTGGAATTGTTCCAACTTCAGGAAAAGGAAAAGGAAAAGCAAAAGCAAAAGCAGCATGATGAGAAATCACACACTCAGCAGGGGATAAGAGCCGTGGTGGCCCAGTGGTTAGAAGGCAGGATTGCAGGCTAATTCTGCCCACTGCCAGCAGTTCAATCCTGACTGGCTCAAAGTTGACTCAGCCTTCCATCCTTCCGAGGAGGGTAAAATGAGAACCCAGATTGTTGGGGGCAACAGGCTGACTCTGTAAACCGCTTAGAAAGGGCTGCAAAGCACTGTGAAGCGGTCTATAAGTCTAAGGACTATTGCTAACTGCCATTTTATTTCCTTACAGCAAAGTTGCCCCAAACACTGTTGGCCTGAATCAGATCATTGCGAAGTTCACTCAGGAATCCAGGAGGATACCAAGAATGAACAGGGCGACAGCAGAGATACAGTATTTTTTTTCCCCACCTGGCCACTGGTGGGGGTCCCTTCCCACCCATGAGAAAGGCCAAGTTAATTTGAATTGTGTAGGGCTATCACTTTGGGAAGTGAACGGGGTCACAGGTGAAAAAAGAGTGAGATCGTAGATGGAGACAAAGTGGAGAAAGGAAATCCAGGCTCATCACCAACATCTTGGTCACTGAATGGGTTAACTCAAAAGATGGGGAATCTGAACTTGCGGCTGAGGAAATGCTTCTTGTAGGTTCAGGGACCACCTCCACTGAGAGACCCTGATTTGTGTTTGGTGGGACACGCAGACAACAGATGTCTCCAAGCCACAACAACAAACCCCCAACAAAACATAAAATTATGAAAATCCATCAAGCCAACGCTTTGGTTCCACCTCATCGATTGCATTCTTGGTCTTTGTCCAGCCCTCCAAAATGTTCCAACAGAGCTCCTGACCATTAAAGGTTGTCCATCTCCAGACTAACTGGATAGCCTACCTTGAGGAGAAGGTGTGTAAGGCTTGGCACCACCAAAGGAGAACCTTCTAGGGGATGGCACTGTTCCATGCTCACCAGCAGAAAATGGAGGGGATGGGCTGGCTTTCAGGAAGCCAAGTGGACTCGTACTGCCAGATCCTTTGACAGGGTTAGACCTAGTGAAAAGGAGAACTTGCTCGTTCCAGGTTGTGCATAGCAGCAGCAGCAGAAGAATCAACAGATGACGATCTCCGTTTCGCCGTTGTGTGTGGACATTCAGGTGCCAAGACAAGAGTGGAGATCAGGAATTGCTGACTCCCATCTCCGTCTGGACCCTACATCCTCTGGACATAATTTAAGGAATAGTTCCCTTTATCATGTACACCTGCTTTTTGTGTCACGTTAAATCATGATTTTCCTAAGGGATGTTAGCAGCTCACTGAACCGTAACCCTTTGGGAACAGAAACACGCTCATAAAATATACAAACATGTCTAATAAAGGAGAATATTTGACATGAGGGGGCCCGCTTGTTTTCTTGCAGACGTTTCATTACCCAAACTAGGATGTTACCTAGTTTGGGTCATGAAACGTCTGCAAGAAAACAAGCAAGCTCAGAGAGTAGCTAAGACCCCACAGTCCTTCCTTCCTTCCTTCCTTCCTTCCTTCCTTCCTTCCTTCCTTCCTTCCTTCCTTCCTCCCTCCCTCCCTCCCTCCCTCCTCCTCTCCATAAATTCCACCAGCACTGATGATGTTACCTAGTTCGGGTAATGAAACATCTGCAAGAAAACCACCATGCTCAGAGAGCACCAAGGACCCCATAGTCCGTCCTTCCTCCCTCCCCTCCCCTCCCTCCCTCCATAAATTCCACTCCCTTCTAGCACTGATGATGTTATCCTAGTTGGGTCATGAAACATCTGCAACAAAACAAGCAAGCTCAGAGAGCACCAAGGACCCCATAGTCCTTCCTTCCTTCCTTCCTTCCTTCCTTCCTTCCTTCCTTCCTTCCTTCCTCCCTCTTCTGCATAAATTCCACTCCCTTCTAGCACTGATGATGTTACCTAGTTTGGGTAATGAAACGTCTGCAAGAAAACCACCAAGCTCAGAGATCCCCTCATACTACCTATCTTAAAATAGGCATCAAATTTTAAAAAAAATCTCACAAACTCGCCTCAGCAACCAAGATTTTTCACCCTTCAGCCAAGTCCACCCTCTTTGACCAAACAATGTTAAATGTGGTTCCTGCTTCTTTAGAAGCAGGAACCACATTTAGCATTTAGAGTTCCTGCTGAAATCAAGGTTTGCAAAACCACCTTGGCTGGGATCACAGCACCCACTTAAAGGGAAGACACTGACTCCAGCATAAAAGTCAAACACGGCTGTGTTTATCAAGAGGGATGGAGAGAACCTCAACATCCTTTTTGAAAACTATTTCCATCACGTCGAGAGACAGCTTAGAAAAATGGCAAGCTTTCCATTTTTTTTTCCCCAAGAAGCCTAGGTTAACCATCCAGAGGGGAAAAAAAAAAACAATAATCCTTTGACTTGATAGGAGGGGTGTGTGTAAAAAAACAGAAAAACCAAATCCACTCTAAACATCTGGCTGACTGGGCAACCAACAACCATCATCGTAACGGAAATGAACATATTTGCACTGCTGTTTAATCCACGTCTTCACCAGACTTAAAGAGGGCGGAAGTCACCAGCAGACAAATAACTCTCTTTCTCAAGCTTTGCTGGGAAGAAGAAACCGAACTGTAGCCAGACCCCCAGTTTTGAGAGCAGAGAAGCTTGTTCCGAGTCCGACCTTTTTCCATCCTTTGCCAGACACACAGATCCTCGGCTGACCAAAACACAGAAGCCTTCACAGATGTGCTTCTTGTCATCCATCTTTTTTTTCCCAAGCCAAAGAAGCTGGAAGCCGTCAGAAGCAACTTCCCTTAACACAAAGGTGCCACTTACACAAAATTCCATCACATGGCACTAAGCCATACATCTCGGCAACATGACTGATTCCGGAGTCCAAAATTGCATGCCAGAAGCATGGCTGTGTCATGTTTTGTATAATTACAGTCATGACACTACAGAGAAACGGCTGAAATGTCTGACTAAGCAGGTGAGCCAGAACAAATAATAATAATAATAATAATATTTAAACATGGCAAACACTCATAACCCAAGAAGAGGTGATGCAAAACAGAAAGGTCCGTGTTGCAAAAGTGAACAGCCGTTTTTGTCTTGTGCAAACAGACGGGATTCTCCCACAGAATGCAAAGCCAGGAGTTTGTCTGGCTCGCAAACGACCGAGGTTTCCAATCTGAGCACTCTGCTCCTCAGATTTGGAGGTATGTTCCCCCAGACGTCCACCCAAGTTGACTGATCAAGACAGCTTTTAATGTAATGAAATGGGAAATGATCAAAGTCACATCTGGCAAAGAGTCGCATTCATTGGGTTTAATTGCATCAATTCATTGGGTTTAATTGCATCAATTCACTGGGTTTAATTGCATCGTTTCATTGGGTTTAATTGCATCAATTCATTGGGAGGTTCAGTGAAAAGAAGCCAAATTTAAGTTCTCATCCTGACATTACCCACAAACTGGAACTTAGGTTTGGTTCACAGCTACATCTGACCAAACGTTTGACACTCAAATTAAACTTCAAAGAGTTTTGAGTTTGGGGCTTGAGAAACAACGTGCCAAGGTTGGCCTGGTCCATATTTTTAAGTCTTTTCTGACAATCCTCTAGTTGAGTGAATCTGTCAGGCCCAAAACAAAGAATGATACATGGTGATGCTTTCAAGCTGGGTTATTTTACTGTTCCAACCTATACACAGAATCTAGTATCTGCCTCTGCAATATACTCTGGGAACTGTTATGGAAAGGCTGTCTTCTTTCTCTCACACATAATATCCAGTCTGAGTTGCCTCTTAGTCCTCCTGGGAATCCAGACTACATGCCATCACACTGTTTTTATTCTCTGTCTGTTTATCCTTCTGTCCTCTATCTGTCTGTCTGTCTGTCTGTCTGTCTGTCTGCCTGCCTGCCTGCCTGCCTGCCTATCTATCTATCTATCTATCTATCTATCTATCTATCTATCTATCTATCTATCTATCTATCTATCTATCTATCTATCTATCTATCTATCAGGCCCCAAACCAAGAATGACATGCGACAATTCTTCCAAGCTGAGTTCTTTGTTTCACACCTATAGACAGAATCTTGCCAGGCTGAACACTTAATGATCTAGCTCTACAATGTACTCTGGGAACTGTTAGGGAGGGGCCGTCTTCACTTTTTCTCCCACACATAATATCCAGGCTGAGTTTCCTCTTACTCCCCTGGAATGCAGCCCTTCCCTCCTGGAAATCCACCTTCTCCCCACAGTCCATCACATCATTGTTAGCCAACAGGTTAATCAAGAGTCAATCTCCCTAAGAGCTCATACTCACCGTGGCAAAGTATATTGATTGGGGGACTGAAGATTCTGCTCAATCCGGCGGTAGTTTTGGATCTGTGTAGGGACTGGAATGGGTATTGATTGTCCGGATCTAGCGCTGGATGAAAATTGGCTTGATCGCCTGTGAGAACACGGAAGATAGGCAAGTGATGGTTAGAGCAAAACCAGGACGACTGGAACACCCTAGGTGTGGGGAAGATTAAGGAGAATAGCTCTGCAGAGCGTCCCATCACCTTAAGCTGTGGTTTGCTTTAATCACAGCTTGCTGAGCAAATTCTAAAGGCCCAGTTCACCCATTAGACTAAGCGTTAAACCCATGTTTTGCTTAGTGCAGTGTCTAAAGTAGTGTAGCTGTCCTCCAGTAGCTGGAGAAGATCTGAGGAGACCTAGCTTTAAATCCATCCTCAAGGTCATGCCGGTTGATGAAAGACAACTTGAAATAGTCTTTCAAGGGGAAATAGGTTGAAGAAATTGTCCTGGATAGATTTCCAGGATCTGCTGCTTCCTTAGAGGATAAGGTGGCAGGACGAGGCCTGAGAACATCCATCTTCTAACCGTTTGCAACCTCTCACCTTTCCACTCCATCCCCAGAAATGATGCAGGAGGGAACACCCTAGGCCAAGTGGCTTTCCTAGTAGGAAGCTCCTCCAGGTCAAGGGATGGTCCTGTCCTTGAGAAAGAGCTACACGAGGGACTATTTCTCCTGTAGAAGTTCACAGAACCCTCTTTCTCTGGCCACAAAGGAGACCAAGAACTGGGAAAATCCACCCGGATGGGACAACCCACGCTCGCCTAAGTGGGGTGCACAAACCAGGGCCGTGTCTCCTCGTTCTTATTGGGATGGGGAGGAATACCATCTCAGATTCTGTCTTACCCAGAGGGGCTAGGAGAACTGCTGTAGGGAGGAGAAGGAGATGGGGTCCTTCCTTGGCTTTCCAAGTCTGCAGAGGTCACCAGGGAGCTCCTACAAAAGTCCAAGGACAGAAGCGACACGAGTCACGAATGCAACAAACTCCCTCAACAGTTGGAGTTGTAAGTCTCAATGAATCTGGAGAACACTTGATTGAGAAGACAGATGTTAAAATATGAGGGTCCTCAAGACTACACCCAAGTCACAAAAGCCATCATCTCTCAGCTGGCAATTCAGAGTAGAAGCATCTGATCATATTACTTGTATCCTTTATTAAAGGATACAATATGTGCACGATTTAAATCTCTAATTTGTTTTACTAAATTTTCATCTGTAATTGTGATGCCAACCTTCTGATCCAACTTCCACCTAGCTTTCAATTGAGTATATTGAAACCAAGAGTAACTTATGTTTTCTTGTCATGATTTAAGTTGCCAATCATTCCCTTCCAATCTAAGTAATTCCTTATAGGAAAACATATCCAAACTCACTCCCATAGATACGCCCTCTATCGCGTGTCCAGGAATTCCCCAAATCGGTATTTTATAATTTACTTGTATCCTTATTAAATGTTGAAATCTCCCTTTAGTTGTTTGCTTTAAGGACACGAATCTGGTTATTGATTCTGTAGCAAAATGCCTCTGAGGTGTGTTGAACACCGACACGTCAACCAGGAGCCACTGAATGTTATATATATATTTTTCCCCTTACCCACTTCCCATCAGACTGTCCTGGATCAGCTTGCCTCCAGTAACTTCCGCAGCTAAGTCACCTAAAAATCAGAAGAAAAAGAGGAATTTTTAAAAGAATAATAAAAATAATAATCATGCATCCACATTGCAAAACTGTGCACAAATACACACACGTGACAAGCAAGGCCAGAGTCCAAATTTTGGAAGGCAGAAGAAAAGCTTTGGTGAACAGCTAATCGTCACTAAATTCCAAAGCTGAGAAACAGAAGGCTAAACATCTTTCAAACCGTGGGGGGGGGGGGGGAAATAGCAAAAAAAAGTAATTACGCTGCCCCGTGGAAAAAAGATTTCTGCTTTACGTTGGCAGCAATTAGACTCTTACAGTGGTTTTCTCCTAGTATATGATGAAGGTATCTACGCAACAGTGTTGTGTTCAGGAGTTGAGTAGCTTCTGTTGAACTTGAGCTGAAGAAACGAACAATATTTACTATGCGCTCGTGACCTCCCGGTTAGACTACTGCAATGCCCTCTACATGGGGCTGCCCTTGAGGACCACTCGAAGGCTTCAACTGGTGCAGAATTCAGCCGCGCGAGTTTTGATGGGAGCTTCCCGATACTCCTGTGTAACGCCTCTTCTCCGTGAGCTACATTGGCTTCCGGTTGCGCTGGTGATGACCTATAAAGCCCTAAATGGCTTGGGTCCGGACTATCTAAGGGAACACCTGCTGCCGGCATCATCTTCTCATCGTCCTGTGCGCCCCCACAGGGAGGGCCTTCTCAGGGTACCGCCGGTTAATGAATGCCGGCGGGTTATTCCCAGGGGAAGGACGTTCTCTGTGGGTGCGCCTGCCCTATGGAACCAACTACCCACAGAACTTAGGACTTCCCCCGACCTTCGCTCATTTCGCCGGGACCTGAAAACTTGGCTCTTCGATCTGTTTGGTCCAGACTGTGGGGTTGTTAATTTAACTGGGTTTTAGATTTACTCTTGGGGCTTAAATTTAATTTAATTGTTTTAATTGATTTTAATTTTTTGTATTTCATGGTTTTACCTGCCCTGTAAACCGCCCTGAGTCCTACGGGAATAGGGCGGTATACAAATTCAATAAAAATAAATAAATAAATAACAATATAGCTCAAGAGCTTTATTTCTTTACAAGCTCAGACCAATGAAGCAAAAGTACAGGTAATCTTTGACTTCACAACGTATGTGTGGATTGATATGGATTCCGCCGTTCCTACACAGGTAGTCCTCAACTTACAACCTTCATTTAGTGACCATTCAGAGTTACAACGGCATTGGAAAATGTGACTTATGACCCCTTTTCACACTTTCAACCGTTGCAACGTCCGCAGGGTCACGTGATCAACATTCGTACGCTTGGCTCATAGTTATGACGGTCACAGCGTCCCATGGGGTCTGTACTAGCTCAAAAATGAGATAGAAGACATTAAGAGAAAAAGAGAGAAAGTATTTGACGTTGAAACAAGAGAAACTTTGGTTGCTAAATTTAAGACGTTTGGAAATTAGTAGAAAATAAGAACCTTATACTGCATTTATCATGTAGTTGCTGTAAGATGGTGAGAAATAGAATATATTCAAATAGATAAGACGTGTATCCTGAGTATTAGATTTTGTGATGAATTGTGATAAAGGGAACTTGAGTTACTTAAAACTTGGAAATTATAAATATGAAATGTTAAATTTAAATATTAATGGGAAACTAAAAATTGGGAAAAACTAATTAGGACATTGATTGTTTATAAAGACTGAATGCTAAAATAACCCAGGTATGTATAAGCTAAAAATTACTGATAAATGTAAGAATGTTAGTTTTAGTTAACTGATATATAGTAAGAATTGTATTACTTCAAACACGAGACAGTAAACACTAAGGGGAAAAGAGAGGAAATATCTAATGTGGTAGTTTGGGGCTTGTAGTAAAGATACTTGTATGTCATTGAATTATCGATTAACTCAGCCGCCACGTTGCTTTTTAAATACTTAAATGTAAAATTAGCAAATCAATAAAACATTTAACAAACACGACTGTGGCAAGAAAGGTTTGTAAAGCAAGGCAAAATTCTAACAACTGTCTCATTTAGCAGCAGAAATGTGAAGCTCCAGTTGTGATTATAAGTCGAGGATTTACCTGTACAATGTTTCAAATATAGTGGAGAGATGAAGGTAACAGCTTTTTTTAGTAATTTCCAGTTAGTTCTTATAGGAGTAAGGTTATAACTTCTTGGTTAGAAAGTCTCCTAAAATTTCTGATGATCTGATGGTGCCAGACTCTAGGGCAGAGGTCTTCAAACTCGGCCCTTTTATGACTCATGGACTTCAACTCCCAGAATTCCTCAGCCAGCATGCCTGGCTGAGAAATTCTGGGAGTTGAAGTCCATGAGTCATAAAAGGGCCAAGTTTGAAGACCTCTGCTCTAGGGGTTAACTTACTAATTTTCTCCTAGGTGTGTAAATATGAACCAATATTAGAACATCAGAAGATAATGCCTCCTTTTGCAAACTTGGTTCCTCTACATATTTTCAACCACAGCTTCCATCACTTCTGGTGCATCTTCAATCTCACTCTGGGCTGATGGAGGTTGAATTATCTGGAGATATCCTGTTTGAGAAACTGGCCAACGACATCTAATAATCTGAATTTGAGGGACTGGTTGGTTTTCTGGGCAGAAGGCAGCATGGCTACCTCTGATGTAAGCTGGAGCTTATGTTTGCAAAGCCAAATTAAGCTTTTTGCCAGACTGGTGTGCCCAGTAAAGCAAGAGAACTGGTTAAGAAAACATAAGAGTAGGGACATTTAGAACTCTTCAATCCGCCCAACAGCAAGCCTAAATCATTTGCCCAATGATGACCTTGATCATCAGCCAAGATCAAAGAGTTCCATTAATCCCCTTTTCTTTTCCAAAGGCTTAATATCTGCTGTAGAAAGGAGGAAGAATGTAATATATAATAATAAAGGTAAAGGTAAAGGTTCCCCCGCACATGCGTGCTAGTCGTTTCCAACTCTAGGGGCCGGTGCTCATCTCCGTTTCAAAGCCGAAGAGCCAGCGCTTGTCCGAAGACGTCTCCGTGGTCATGTGGCCGGCATGACTAGACGCCAAAGGCGCACGGAACGCTGTTACCTTCCCACCGGAGTGGTCCCTATTTTTCTACTTGCGTTTTTACGGGCTTTCGAACTGCTAGGTTGGCAGAACCTGGGACGAGTAACAGGCGCTCACTCTGTTACGGGACAGGTAATTAGGGTAGGGTAAGGTAGGGTAAGGTAGGGTAGGGTAGGGTAGGGTAGGGTAGGGTAGGGTAGGGTAGGGTAGGGTAAGGTAGGGTAAGGTAGGGTAGGGTAGGGTAGGGTAGGGTAGGGTAGGGTAGGGTAGGGTAGAATAGAATAGAATAGAATAGAATAGAATAGAATAGAATAGAATAGAATAGAATAGAATAGAATAGAATAGAATAGAATAGAATAGAATAGAATAGAATAGAATAGAATAGAATAGAATAGAATAGAATAGAATAGGAGTAACAGAGTTGGAAGGGACCTTGGAGGTCTTCTAGTCCAACCCCCTGTTCAGGCAGGAAACCCTATACCATTACAGACAAGCAGTTTTCCAATCTCTTCTCCAATGTTCCAAAGTACACGGTTTCTCCACAACCTGTGCTTCACCCAAGTTCTCAATGGCTCTGGCATAAAACTCTTCTTACTTGGAAACTGGGCTGGCACCATTACAAAGTCATCGGTGTCACATGAGGAATTTTTGCTGCTGCTTCCTGCCGATTCCTTCGACCGGTGCAGGAAAGCCGGGGAGCCCTGCTGGGGGAAGGCTGGGGTCTTCTCCTGGAGATGGGGCATCTCGCCGAGCGACTTCTCGAGGGAAGAGAGGAGAGCCAGATTGAAAAACACAATGTGGTAGACAATGTTAAGTCGTGCTTCCGATGCTTTGCTAATGGTCAAAAGCATTTCCCGTAATAGTCTGCCACAGAGGGCTCAGCTCTGAGTGCACCCCAGGGGCATTAGAAATGTCACTGGAGCATGTTGGGGGTGCATGGTGAGTTTAGCATACTTCACGTGCAGGGGTAGGCAACCTCGGCTCTTTTATGACTCGTGAACTACAACTCCCAGAATTCCTGAGCCAGCCACGCTGAGGGGAAAGGGAGAGGTTTCCAAGCTGAGCCGTGCTGGCTCAGGAATTCTGGGAGTTGAAGTCCACGAGTCATCAAAGAGCCAAGGTTGCCTACCCCTGCTCTATACCAAGGGTCTTCAAATTTGGCAACTTTAAGACTCGTGGACTTCAACTCCCAGAATTCCTGAGCCAGCCACGCTGAGGGGAAAGGGAGAGGTTTCCAAGCTGAGCTGTGCTGGCTCAGGAATTCTGGGAGTTGAAGTCCACGAGTCATCAAAGAGCCAAGGTTGCCTACCCCTGTCCTAGTGGAACTGTTTGTAGGGGAGGGAACCATGGAATATACTCACCGGAGGTGACGCTAAGTGAGAAGTGGAGGAGCTGCTGGAAGAACTTCCTGAGCCAGAGCTTGGATAAGAAGGCATTGGCACAGAAGCAGCTGCAGAAAAGAAGAAAAGAAAGGCCACATTTTTAAGACGGTCCACAACAAAGTTAGAATATTTGTAGCTCTGAACTGTGAACCCCTCGGTGCCCTCTGAGCTTGCTTGGTTTTTTTTTGCAGACGTTTCATGACCCAGCTAGGTAACATCATCAGTGCTAGAGTGTGTGGGGTTTTCTCCCTGTGTACAGTAGCTTGCCCCACCAGTGTTGCGGTGTTCTTTTTCATTCGCCCAAACCTTATTTTATAAACAACTCAAAGGCTGTGAACGTATCTAATGCTCCTTTATGGGTATCATTATTATGATTATTATTACTCTGTTGGTTTGCTTGTACATTGAGAGTGTCTGTACCGGAGACGAATTCCTTGTGTGTCTAATCACACTTGGCCCATAAAGTATTTTGTTCTGTTTCTTCTTCCTCCTATTTTCCCCACCACAACAACTCTGTGAGCTGAATTGGGCTGAGAGAGACGGCCCAAGGACACCCAGCCAGCTTTCATAGCTAAAGTGGGACTAGAACTCACAGTCGCCTGGTGACTAGCCCAAAGTCACCCAGCTGGCTTTCATCACTAAGGCGGGACTAGAACTCACAGTCGCCTGGTGACTGGCCCAAAGTCACCCAGCTGGCTTTCATCACTAAGGCGGGACTAGAACTCACAGTCGCCTGGTGACTGGCCCAAAGTCACCCAGCTGGCTTTCATGACTAAGATGGGACTAGAACTCACAGTCTCCTAGTGACTGGCCCAAAGTCACCCAGCTGGCTTTCATCACTAAGGCGGGACTAGAACTCACTGTCTCCTGGTGATTAATCAAAGTCACCCAGCCAGCTTTCATTGCTAAGGTGGGACTAGAACTCACTGTCTCCTGGTGATTGGTCCAAAGTCACCCAGCTGGCTTTCATGTCTCAGGCAGAACTAGAACTCACTGTCTCCTGGTGATTGGCCTAAAGTCACCCAGCTGGGTTCCATGCCATTGCCTCCTTGCTAGGGCTGAGAGATTGGGACTGGCCCAAGATCACCCAGCTGGCCTTCATGCCGAAGATGGAACTATAACTCACAGTCTCCCAGTTTCTAGCCTGCTGCCTTAAGCACTAGACCAAACAGGGTCTTGAGGCAGACGACCAATGAAAGAGGAACTGAAATAGAGTAGCTCTTGAGTTTTAAATCAGAGTGGGGGGCGTCGCTGGGAGTACAAGTTATGAGCTGGGTGGACCCTGCCTGGGGCTTGACCCACCAGAGTCGGCTATCCTTTGATGTGAAGGCAACAATCATTAAAGGAACAAATGCCATGATCTTCCCATTAATTAAACCCTTCATTCTTCCAACTGCTCATTTGCTCCTTCTGTGCTTCCCAGCCAAGCAGATAAATATATAGTTCTTCGACTTATTAATCCCCCACACTGAATTTTAGATCCTCAAAGTAAATGTTCCATTCAAGATAGAAAACTCATTATTTATTTTTATTTTTATTTTTAAATCCTCAGAGATGGATGTCTCGTCCATTCACGATTGTGTTTTTGTTGTTGTTGTTCTTGTTCTTGTTGTGTTCAACAACCCTGCCTGAGAAAGAGACTAAGATGGGATTCTGAGATCGAATTCGGCATTTAATTTCGGGCGTGGGAAAAATCGCTAAGGTGAGGGACACTGTTTGTGCTAGGAGCAGCCCGAAGAACAGGGCAAGGCTCCAATTCATGTTGAATTTAAGGAAGAATTCAGCTAGGGATCAGAGGACACGCTTTGCATAAAGTTCATTCTCCAGCATTTCCTGTTGAAAAAAGATCAGAGAGCGGCGGCGGCGGCGTCTCTCTAGATGTGGGAAGACTCCAAAGCCCAGCATTCTGAGAACAACATCTGGAGAGAACCAGATGTGAGAAGATAAGCTGGGTGGGTGGGTGCATGCTTTGAGCAGCCCATAGGGTCTATCTTCACGTGACAGATTCAACTTGGTCATCAGCCTGTTTACAGATGGGTTTATTCCAAGGCTACCTTCAAAAAGAGGAACTAAACAGGCATCCACGATACACGGAGTTGCAAAACAAGTTTAATACTAGCCAAAATTAACATGCAAGGATGCAATTGAGTAGGTTTCTCAAGCACATGGGGGCAAAGATTGTTCCCCATTAGGTAGTCCTCAACTCCTCAACTTAGTGACTGTTCAAAGTTACAATGGCACTGGAAAAAGTGACTTATGATCCTTTTCCACACTTACGACCGTTGTAGCATCCCCACGATCACGCGATCAAAATGCAGACCCATGGCAACTGGCTCATATTTACGATGGTTGCAGTGTCCCGGGGGTGTGTGTGTGTCACACGATCCCCTTTTGGGACCGTCTGACCAGCAAAGCCAATGGGGAAGCCAGATTCACTTAACAACCGAGTTACTAATTTAACAACTGCAGCAAGCCAGGTCGTAAAACGGGGCAAAAACTCATTCAAGAAATTTCTTGCTTAGCCACATAAATGTTGGGCTCAACTGTGTTCGTGAGGACTATCTGTCCAAAATGTTCAGGGACTTAATTCATATTTCTGTATAGACATCTATGTCACTTTCCTAGGCTGGCTAGAAACTCTGCCCCATCGATTTGGTGGCCATCTGGATCAGCTTTCCCCTTTTCTTTGGTGCGAGAGCAAAACACAACTCCGAATTCAAAACACACCAAAGTCCGATGTTCTTTTTTTCCTTTGGCTTTATTCTCCCATTAGAATTCAAAACACAGAGAGCAGAGTTTACACAAAAGCGTAAATACACAAACGCGTAACAAAAATAAAGTCAGCCATGTAAACAAATGAACTACAGACGTATCTTTAAAAAAAACAAAACAATAACATATATAAAACAGGCTCAAAGTTAACCAAACAAATAAAAAATACCAAGAGAGAGAAAAGACATCTTAGAACCGTTGGGAAAATCTCCCAAGATGCCCGGATAATTGCTAATAAAAGTTTTTTTTTCACATTTTAAGGTTGCAGGGATGAAAACTCTCTGGTTCTCGTATGCTGGACTATGAGTGCTTGTTTATTTGGTTGGAATTATATCCCATAATTTCAGTAGGAGTTCAAGGCAAACTCTGTGTCATTTTTCTTCACAAGGACTGCCTTCAAGATATTTATTTATTTTATTTATTTTAATTCCATTTATATCCCGCCCTTCTCCGAAGACTCAGGGCGGCTTACAAGCTTAGCAGGTTGGCCTGAAGCAGAATTACTGGGCCGTGGTTGATGTCCGACTTGAAAATGGCTTTACCCCTTTCATTCAGAAAGTCCTTAACCTACAATCACGATTCGGTCCGGAATTCCCACCGCAAAGCGAGGCGGTTGTTAAATGAATCCAGCCTAATCTTCCTACCTTGTTTTGCCACCGCGGTTTTGCAGTTGTGAAGTGAATCGCGGGGTCATTAAGCGAATCTGCTTGAAGGAAGCCAGCTGGGAAGATTGTGAATGACACCACGCACCCATGGCAACACACTAGTCGTGGGGCTGCCCCTGAAAAGCATCCGGAAGCTCCAGCTGGTGCAAAATGCAGCAGCCCCCCTGGCTTTGTGCAGACCTTGGTGTGCACATGGATCGCTTCTCTTGCAGGAGGCAGTTTGCTTCCAGGTGCTATTCAAGATGCTGGTTGCCACCTTCATGGCTTGGGACCAGGTTATCACATGTACCCAGCCCACTAGAGTGGGGAGCCAAGGGATACTGTGGGTCCCCTAAGGCAGGGGTCTTCAAACCTGGCCCTTGTATGACTTGTGGACTTCCAGAATTCCTCAGACAGCATGCCTGGCTAAGGAATTCTGGGAGTTGAAGTCCACAAGTCATAAAAGGGCCAGGCTTGAAGACCCCTGCCCTAAGGGGATACATCTCTAGGGGCCCAGAAGAAGGGCCTTCTCCGTGGTGGCTCCCTCTGGAACATCATCCCTCTGGGGGTTGGACTAGATGACCTACAAGGCCCCTTCCAACTCCGTTATTCTAACATTATCCCTCTGGAAATTAGACCACCCCCCACTCTTTTGGAAGCTGCTGAAGTCCTGGTTCTGGGGAACCCAGAGCAGGATAGAATCCATTAAATGGCTAGTTTGAATGTTGCCTGTGTGTGTGTGTGTTTGTGTTTGTGTGTGTGTGTGTGTCTGTGTGTGTGTGTGTGTGTGGTGTTATTATTGTATTATTGTATTATTTTTCTTCTCCTAGTTCATTTTTTATTCTTTTCATAGGGTGGTTTTTCTATCAGTGTAAGCCTGCCTTGAGTCGCCAGGTGCGAGGAGGCGGCAATATACACTTTCTGAAATAATAAATAAAAATAAATAAATGGTCCAACAATATCTATAGAACATCGAGTTTTCCATCCCTGCAACCCGAGATAGGTCAATTAAAAGAGGGCTACAAAGTTACATAGGTATGAAATGTGAAATGATGGCTTGGTGGGAGACCACCATAGAGATGACGTTGTCCGCTGCGGCTGGAGATTTGAAGGGTCTATCCTGGCTTGTATCATCTTCTCCAAGTGCATCAACCAGGTTCTTTCTCCAAATCCTGAGCACTTTTTAGCTGGAGATCCTGGTCCAAGGACACCGGTGTCCTGCTCTGAGCAACGGTGGACATCTCAAGTGCCATGAAAAAAATGCAGAAATGTTCCATGTAGAAGCCGTTTTGGGTAAGGAAGGGCTTCAGGAGACATCTACATGAGGAGATGAATTCACCTGGTCCATTTATTCAGTCTCTGTCACTCTTCAGTACTACCTTCCAAGGATCTGACAGTCCAAACCCACCTTCTTTCTTGAAATTGTCTCCTCGATGCCTAAATCAAAGCTGACTCCCTCATCCTCTTCCCAAGAGGTTAGGTTCCTAAGCGGACACCGTGGTGTTTCGCATCCCAAACAGCAGTCCCATGTTAAGCTGTGTTGTCAGTAACACGGATTTGTTAAATCTGTGCCTAATTGGTGGTGTTTGTGCAGCTTACGACTGTCTTCCCGTCATCCCACGTCCCTGTCAACTCCTGAAAGATGGAAGTCAGGCAACTCCTTTCTCCTGCCTTTCCCTTTTGGACAGCATGACTTTGACTCCCCAACTATACTCAGATATGGGACGGACGTGACTTGGGAAGCGACGGGACCGCCAACAGTTGCTGGTGCCGACGTTTTCGAGAACCCATGTCCCTAGACCTCTGGGCTGATGATGCTGATGCTGGTGGAGGGAGTGGCTGCATCACAGGAGTCCATTTCTGGTTGTTGCAAGTGTGAGTTTGGGCCTTTAACGGAGTGATGCTCTGTAGCTCTTCAGAGCTAGTTGGCAAAGAAGGGAATGAAGGCCACATCAAGAAGATCCTTTTGGGCTTGCCTGAAGGTCCCTGTTGGCTTGCCCGCTGTAGATTGGGAGCTGATGGTGGCCCAGATTGAGCTTTTGTCTGGGCTGTTGTCAATGAAGGCTTGGGTTGAGAAGATCTTACTTGGCCAACAAAGGCCTCAGGCCTGGTGGTAACCCTTGTCCGCGATGGAGGAACCACTGGGATAGGAGGGTCTGCTAACCTCTGAACACCCTTGGAACGGGAATACGCTTTCTGCTTTGGAGAATGACCACCGTTCTCTGTCCTACAAGCCCAGGGGGTTCCTGCTGGTGAAGGCAAGGACCGAGAAGGCTTGGAGACCACCCTAAACCAGGAGAACTTTTTTCTGCCCGCAGGAGGGACACCTGAGTGCAGTTAAGATGAGGGATTCAATATTGAAAGAAATGGCGATACGGAAAGCATTCTACAACTCCTACTTTACAACCTTAATTTTCCTACAGGTATCTAGCTCCCTTAAAAACTCTCCTTTACTGAGACCCATTGAAAGAAAGCAGCTTAAAAGTCCCCCTAATAATAATAATAGTAATAATAGCAATAGCAATAATAAAAACGGAAATAAGAAACCCAGGATTGTCTTATCCTTCATCCTATATATCTCTGGCTGGTTGCAAACAGTATCTTGATTCAGGCTTTGTTTAAACCACGGTCTGTTCAACAAACCAGTGAAAATCAGGAAACGGAGCAAATTAATTATTTCTAAACCACCTGGAATCCTTGAGGATTGGGGCAGTGGAAAGATTACCCCAATAAATTCGCAAAAATAAAAGCAATTGCGCTAACGCAACTGATCCTGATTTTCATCTTTTTCTTTGCAAACCAAGCTGTAGCACTTAATTTCCTAATTAATTACTTTAATACTTATACTATTGATTTATGCATGCATAAAGACGTCTGCACCCCAAAGAAACTAATGTCTATCCCTAGACCAGCAAACCATGATTTCAAACAAGGGTTTCTTGCCAGAAACTATGGTTTCTTAGGGAGACAAAATAAATGTGGGAATAGAACGGGATTAGGCCACGTTATGCTAATTCTGTGTCTAGCTAAGGGAATAACCCAGAACATTACTCATTTTGTAAGAACTGAATCCCAAAACTGAAAATATCAACCAGTCTGTTCCCAAACTAGTCTACTCTTCAAACTTGAGCTCAGCCTATGTCAAAATTTTGGACCACATAACCTCTGTGCCCCAGCTGGATGTCTATGAAAAGTGTTGTCCTTCTCCTCTCTCCTGAGACCAAAAAAGCCAGAATAGGTTGAACCACTCAAGGTTGCATGCAGTTCTCACATCCCACTAAGTTATATTTACTTAATCAACCACTGTCAACAGAGGACAAATATTCTAAGGCAGGACTTCCCAACCCCACGTAACATGCTAAGCCGAGACGAAGCCAATCACGCCTTGTGACATGTGAACCTGGCCACTGCACGTTCTGCAAAGGTGAAGGCCACCTAAGATTTTTAGCAGAAAGAAAATCACGTCAACCCTTAAGATGCAGGGGGCTGCAGACCAAGATAACTTGGTTTGCAATATTTCCCCAGGTTAATATTTTGCAATATTTTCCCAGGTTAAATATTCGTTAACAAATCTTCCTTTATCGCTTCTCCCTTGGTGGAGAAATCTCCCAGAAGCCAAAGGCTATTTCTCCTTCCTACAACTCAGCGCCTTTAATCATCTTCCGGTTCGGAAAAAACAGTTGCACGTTCGGGCTTCTGAACTGTTCTCCCTCCTCTCCAGCAAGTGAACATCTGTCCCGTTTAAGCGTACCTGATCGTCCATTACGTCAGCCCCAGGCGATCAAAAGGGAGTGAAAAAGTAGACACGCCAAGTATAAATCAAAAAAATTCTCCTAAAGCAGGTTTCAAGGACAACACAACCAGGTAACTTTGCATGAGATTACGATGACCTCACCAAGAAGCTACAGCAAGAAAGATGTTTATATTTCGGAGAGACAATATAATTATCAGGTTTTAGAGCAGAGGTCCCCAACCTTTTGGGCACCAGGGACTAGTTCCGTGGAGAGAGGTTTTTCCGCAGCCCGGAGAGTACGTGGTTTTGTATGTTGCCTGCATCCCACGGATGGGGCTTTCCTTGTTTGTGCGGACCGGTTGCTGGCATGCTGTGGACCAGTACCCTGGGTTGGGGACCCCAGTTTTAGAGCATTGAAAACAGGAGCTATCTACCCAGTCTTCAGGAAACACAGAGGTTGCTGACCAGCATAAATGAAAAGGCTCTAGTTATAGGTAGACCTACAACTAGAAAATTTGAACTTAGTTCTGTTTACTTGTCAATCAGAACTGGGTTTTTTTTTTAATCTTAAGCAGGCATGTCCAAACATGGAACAAATGAGGCCTGGACAGCTAGTTATGTGGCCCAACAAGACAATACAAAATACATAAATAAAGGAAGATGATGATGATGATAGCAACAACAACAACGATGATGAAGAAGTTGGAAGGGACCTTGGAGGTCATCTAGTCCAACCCCCCACTCAGGCAGGAAACCCTATACCATCTCAGACAAATGGCTGCCCAGTCTCTTCTTAAAAACTTCCAGTGTTTTGTTACAGTTTGTTATGGGTAGTTCTTGACTTATGACCACAATCGGGCCCACAATTTCTCTTGCTAAGCCAGACACTTGTGAAATGGATTTTGTCCCATTTTATGACCTTTCCTGTCCCATCTATCCTGCCACCCTTGTTCAAACGAATTACTGCAGTTAATTGTTAAATGAATCTGGCCTCCCCATTGAGTTTGCTGCAGCCGTCATAAATACGAGTCAGTTGCCAAGAGTCTGAGTTTTGATCACGTGAGCCTGGGGAGGCTGCAACGGAAGTGTGAAAAATGGCCCTAACTAACTTTTTTTTGGTGCCGTTGTAACTTTGAACAGTCCCTATAAATTAACTATTGTAAATCGACATCTGCCTGTATTTATATACATGAACTTCATGATATATTTCATAGGCGGTCCAAGACAACTCCTCGTCATTCAGTGCGGCAACCACAATCTTAAACATTCAAATGCAAGAGGCAGTATTTAGTCCTAATAACAGCCAGCCTTGCCAGTCCATAAAAAGCAAAAATTTAACATTTTAATGCCGTAAGCTGCCCAGATTTGTTTTGCTATGAGATGGGCAGCAAATAAATTCAATAAACGAATAAACGAATAAAATCTCCTCAAGTAACTATTAGCAGATTGGAGAAGGCCGTTTCCCTTAACCCTCTGAAACACAACAATCTCAAAGGGGGAACCAGGAAAAGGTATTAAAACTCCCATCGCTGAAATCACTCTGCCCATGCCCGTGTGCCATGCAGTTACGTATCAACCCAGAAGAAAAAAAACACGAAAGAAACTTACATTTTTTCATAGAAGCACTAGAATCCAGGAAAGGGTGGTGGAAAAATTCATCTAAAAATAAAATAAAAATCAAGAATAAAAACGCTTGAAGTTGAATGAAATTTCAGGGGTGGTCAAATCTGGAGAAGGCTGCAGGTTTACATTTCAATATTAAATTGAAAAAAAAACCAAACACAGATTATTATTATTATTATTATTTTTAAAAACCCAACAACAATAAACACTCGTTCTCAATCACAAGTTGGATTTCTGATGTCACTTCAGTTTGTTTTTGAAAGGAAAAGAAAGAGAGGTTAAGAAACATACAATGAGCTGGCTGTCCAGCTTTCTCCTTTTGGATTTAAAACAACGTCCAACTGCTTCTTACCAAAATCCATGCGGTCTTTGTAATTTCGTTGCAACAGTCCTAAAAGAAGTTGTCTCAGATGGGCAGAGGTTTCCCTTGGGATGCTTAAAAACAAAACAAACAGAAGGGGAAAAAAATTATTAAAAAAAGAATAATGAAAAGCACCTTTATTGTAACTTCGGATCTTCGACCATTAGGCCTAGCAATGCGCAACACGCACATACAGAGACAAACGCACACATATATGCCACATTTTCAGAATGCAGAATAACAGAGCTGGGAGGGACCTTGGAGGTCATCTAGTCCAACCCCCCTGCTCCAGCAGGAGACCCTATGCCATTCCAGACAAGTGCTTCTCCAGTCTCTTCTTAAAAGCCTCCAGCGATGGAGCGCCCACAACTTCCAATTACTATTTGTTCTCATTGTCAGGAAATTTCTCCTTCATTCTAGATTGGATCTCTCTTTGATAAAGTTTCCATCTGTTACTTCTTGTCCTGCCCTCAGGTACTTTGGAGAAGAGATGACATCAATCTTCCTCCCTGTGAAGCCCCTCAAATATTGGAAGACTAGCTCTGAGTGTGTGTGTGTGTGTGTGTGTGTGTGTGTGTGTGTGCGCACGCAGTTTGTGTGTTTATTTTTTTTTTATTTTAATTCCATTTATATCCCGCCCTTCTCCGAAGACTCAGGGCGGCTTACAAGCTTAGCAGTCGCCTTCATTCTATGTATATGCCTGCTTATTAGGGCTTTCACACACACACACACCCCAAGCGGCATTATTACAAAGTCAGCTTAATTGCCCCCCAACAATCTGGGTCCTAGATTTGCTTTGCAAAGGGAAGTTATGCAATAAAGTTAAGGCTGGCAGCTGCTCCATCCCTGGAGCTTTTCGAGAAGAGATCGGACAGACTTTTATCCAGAATGGTCTAAGGTCTCTTGCTTGAGCAGAGGGCTGGACTAGATGACCTCCCAAGGTCCCTGTTCTGTATTCCAACCCAGACAAATGGATGGCATTTGCCACCAAACACAGCTGGCTGTTTGGAAAAGTCAGATTCGGTCCCAGCACCATAGCAGCCAGCCATTTCAGTCTTTGAAACCTAACCTCTCCCAAGGTCTGGCTGGATTTGATCCCTTTCAAAGGGTTGTTTTTCCCCCCTCCCCTCTTCAGCTCCAAGCCTTCTGCCATTCACAAATGACAGTGTTTAACCGGGGTGGTAATTTGGGGGGGTGTGGGTGCCCCCTGGATTTTCTGTCTCCCTTCCTCTCTTGCGGGGAAATTAAAGAGTCGGGAACTTGAAATGAAACGAACCTTTATTGTCAAAGTACAACTATGTGTACATTGAGATTAGCTGAGCCTCCCTTTGTGCTCCCACCCCCCCAACACCCAGTGACAACAAACCCTCCATCTTACTTAAGAGCCTTGGTGGAGCAGTGGGCTAATGCCTCCTTAAGTAACACCAGCTGCCTGCAATTAGTGCAGGTTCGAGTCCCACCAGGCTCAAGGTTGACTCAGCCTTCCATCCTTCCCAGGTAGGTAAAATGAGGACCCAGATTGTTGGGGGCAATAAGCTGCCTTTGTAATAATGCCGCTTGGGGTGTGTGTGAAAGCCCTAATAAGCAGGCATATACATAGACTGAAGGCTACTGCTAAGCTTGTAAGCCGCCATGAGTCTTCGGAGAAGGGCGGGATATAAATGGAATTAAAATAAAAAAATAAATAAATAAAAATTACTACAACTTCAGGGTAAACCAACCAACCCCTCCTCAAAACAAAAGCCTTCTCCCACGTCTTTTGCAGTATCTTTTCAAAATCCTCGGATATTTCTAGGAAAGCTGCCATCCCAGCAGTTCCTGGAACACAGAGAGCAGCTACACAACTGTTTGTCAAGTTGGGCACCGGGCAGACTTAAACAAGGAGGGATTAATCGTTACAGCTGAGAAGGCGGAGACGTTCGCAGAAGGGGGCATGAAAGAGCTGACAAATCTCAAATTTTGCAACAACACAACAACGCAATCCGGTCTTCAAGCGGTCCTCAAAAGCCTTTTGGGTAACCCAGCATGCACAAAGATCTTTTGCCTAGTTGGGGGTTGTTTCGATCTTAATGAATTCTGCTTTTTTAAAATGAAAATAAAATAAAATAATAAAGACTTAATTCTTCCTATCGTTAGCTGCTGTCCTTTTCTTTGCTCCTAAGTTTTTAGAGAAAACCACAACAGTTTTTCTTTCTCCCCAGCACTTTTATAGTGTTAACATACACAGGGGGTCCTCATTCAGCCACCACAATGGGACCAGCAACTCCGTTGTTAAACGAAGCCGTCACTAAGCGAAACTGCAACCCTCCCTTGTGACCTAACTTCAGCTTTACTCTGCTTTATGCGCCTGCGGAAGTTGTCGAAGCAAGTTCGGGTGGCAGCCTTACATTTTTCATCCCTTTCGTAAGTCTGAACGGTCACTTAAAAGAGGCAGTCGCTAAATGAGGACTACCTGTACCGCCATCAAGGTTTTATTTAATAACAAGATTTTTTTAAAAAAAATAGCAAAACGGAGCTTATACAGACTGGTTCCCGATAATCTCTCCTGCCTGAAATGGCACGCTTGTTCAAATCACATATTTGCAAGCAGAAAAAAAATAAATAAATCGCCAATTTTTTATTTTTATTTTTATTTTAATTCCATTTATATCCCGCCCTTCTCCGAAGACTCAGGGCAGCTTACAAGCTTAGCAATTGCTTAAGGGGAGATTAAACAAGTGATCCAACTTTTGATCTGATGTATGGGGTGGGGGATGAGCAACTCCAGCCACCACCACCCCCCCTTTTGCAAGTGACCTAAAGGCCACTGAAGATCGGTCACAGGTTGCTTGCATAAATTTTGGATCCATCTTGACAGCCCCATCAAAGCTATCCCACCTTGAAGTTTTTTTAATCTGATCAAAAGACGAAAAACGGCTAAGTGCGCAGAGAGCAAGCCAATTAACTAGGCTTAATGTCCTTGACTTTCTTTCAAATGAAATGGAAGCATCACTGGAATCAAATCAAATTAAATCCAAGTTGGGGTTTTGGCCAGCCCCCCCCCATCTTCCTTTTTGGCCTGCAGCCAACAGCATGCTATTACAAGACCAGCAAAGTCATTGCCTCTGGCTTTGCCTGCGTCATCTAGCACAGTGTTTAGACAGAACATAGAAAAATAGAGGTGGAAGGGACCTTGGAGGTCTTCTAGTCCAACCCCAGATCAAGCAGGAGACCCTATACCATTTCACTCTTGAAAGCCTTCAGCGATGGAGCACCCACAACTTCTGAAGGCAAGTTGTTCCACTGGTTTATTTGTTCTAATTTCCCCTTAGTTCCAGCTTGCTTCTCTCCTTGATAAGTTTCCATTGTTTCTCATTTTGCCTTTTGGTGCTTTGGAAAATAGTTTGAACCCCCCCCCTCTTCTTTGTGGCAGCCCCTCAAATATTGGAATACTGTTATCATGTCTCCCCTAGTCCTCCTTTTCGTTAGACTGGACATACCCAATTCTTGTTTTTCAACCTTAGCATTGTCACGATACATGAATGGACTGCAACTTCCAGAATTCCCCAGCCAGGACACTGAATTTTGGGAGTTGAAGTACCCCCCCCCCATCTTAACCCAGAGTTGCCTTGCGGTGAAATGGGCATCAAGCAAATTTATTAGATAAATAATATAAAATCTTAAAGCATACTGGCTAGGTTTTTCTGGAGTTGAAATCTTCCTGTCTTAAAGCATGCCAGCTCAGGAATTCTGGGAACTGAAATCCACCCGTCTTAAAAGCATAGGTAAAGTAAAGGTAAAGGTTCCCCCGCACATGTGTGCTAGTCGTTTCTGACTCTAGGGGCCGGTGCTCATCTCCGTTTCAAAGCCGAAGAGCCAGCGCTTGTCCGAGGACGTCTCCGGGGTCATGTGGCCGGCATGACTAGACGCCAAAGGCGCACGGAATGCTGTTACCTTCCCACCGTAGTGGTCCCTATTTTTCTACTTGCATTTTTACGGGCTTTCGAACTGCTAGGTTGGCAGAAGCTGGGACGAGTAACAGGCGCTCACTCTGTTACGCGGCACTCGGGATTCGACCCGCCAAACTGCCGACCTTCTGATCGACAAGCTCAGCGTCCTAACCCACTGAGCCACCGCGTCCCTTCTTAAAAGCATACTGCTTGGGAATTCTGGGAGTTGAAGTCCACCCATCTTAAAGCATACTGTTGGGAATTCTGGGAACTGAAGTCCACCAGTCTTAAAGCATGCTGGCTGGGGAATTCTGGGAGTTGAAATCCATCCATCTCAACATTGCTCTAGTCTAGCGTATGAACCTGCCGTCTAGGACTTCTCAACAAAGCATAGTTGCAACAAACCACAACTCAATCCTAAAAGTGAAAGCCGGCAACTCCATCAACAAATTTCCTTTTTCTAGAACTTCTTCGTTTCCTCAGAGAGCGACAGATCGGCTCAACCACCCAACTGCAACCTTTTTAAGGCAAGCCCAGTAAAATGGGCCATCGAGAACCTGGGAGTAATGCTCGCTCTCGATTTGTTTTGGGTCGGGAAGAAAGGGAAGAAAAATAAAATCCGAGGAGCTTGTTACGCTTGGCCCAAGCAACTGGCTCTGGCAGAGATTTGGGATCCTCGCTGCCGCCCTGCCTTTTCTCCCCACCCCGCTGCTTCAAATATTTAGACCTGGCAAGGTCAGCCGGGGTAACCAAGCTGGCGTGCCGGTTGCCGAGATCCGTCATTCCTAGCTAGAGAGCAGAAAAGGCCTCTTGCCAAGGGGTTGCTAAACCCGACGGCAGAGCACATGAGGGGACAGGTGCCGACTGAAAACACAACAAGGAACAGGCGGTGCAGAGGGGAGGGAGGGAGGGCAGGGATGGCAGGGAAAAAAAGGGCCGGCTGGCTGGAAGACTTACTTTGGCACGAGCGTCTTGTTTTTCTCATAGAAGAGACGCAGGTCTTGAGGACTGCTGGCCTGCGGAGGGAGGGAAAGGAGAGGATTAGTAAAGTTGGACTCACTGCTTGGTTGCGATGCAAGGCTTCGGTAGCCAAATATCAGACTACCCATCCTGGGGGGTCCATCATCACCCTCTGGGGACAGGTCACTGAGGGATTTGGGGAGGATGAAATGAGATGGTGGTGGGCATTCACCCCTGCCCTTCACGATATTCTCTCTCTCTCTCTCTCTCTCCAACCATCCATCATCTATCATCTATCTATCCAACCATCCGATCAATCAATCTTTCTATCTCTGTCTATCTATCTATCTATCTATCTATCTATCTATCTATCTATCTATCTATCCATTCATCATCTATCATCTATCTATCCAACCACCCAATCAATCTGTCTGTCTCTCTCTCTTTCTCTCTCTCTCTATCCATCATCTCTCTATCCAACCACTTAATCAATCTTTCTCTGTCTGTCTGTCTGTATCTATCCATCCATCCATCCATCCATCCATCCATCCATCCATCCATCCATCATCTCTCTATCATCTAACCAACCACCCAATCTTTCTGCCTGTCTCTCTCTATATATATTGATCTATCCATCATCTCTCTATCATCTATCTATCCAACCAACCAATCTTTCTGTCTGTCTGTCTCTCTGTCTCTGTCTCTCTCTCATCTGTTCTTTCTCTCTCTCATCTACCTATCCAACCACCCAATCTCGGGGTGGGTGGGTGAGAGAGCGCAAATAATGTCCTTTATTTGCACATTACTTATCCCACAGTCTGATCGTATCCCATTGTGTTTGTAATACTTCATTGCAACTTCTCTATTGCAGTATGTATCTGTTACAACATGGCTTGTAGCTGCAATCTCTCTCTCTCTCTCTCTCTCTCTCTCTCTCTCTCTCTCTCTCTCTCTCTCTCTCTCTCTCTCTCTCCAACTCAATCTATCTATCTGTCCATCTATTTATCTACCTATCAACTTACGATCACAACTGGGATTAGAATCTCCGTGGTTAAGCAAGAAAGAGGCTTCGCAAACGTTTTGCCATGATTGTTAAGCGAAATTGTTAAGTGAATCATGCAGTTGTTAAGCGAATCAACTTCCCCCCACTGACATTGGTTGTCAGAAGTCGGTTGGGAAGGCTGCAAATGGTGATCACCGGAGCCGGGATGCTACAACCATCGTAAACTGAGGCCAGTTGCCAAGTGCTCGTATTTTGATCATGTGACCATGAGGATGCTTTGAGGGTTGTAAATGGGTGTACTGGTTATAAATCACTTTTTAAAGTGCTGTTGTAACTTTGAATGGTCTCTAAACAAATGGTCATAAGTCAAGGATTATCTGTAATATTTATCCGGTCGACAACAAGTAAAATTTCAAAGAACAAAACAGAACAGCCACAGAGGGAAGCAAGTAGATACAATAATATACTAAACCACAGAATATAACTTTTGCTCATGTGTTACTATGTGAGTACAGTTATTTATTTATCCAGATGATAAATCTAAAGCAGGAAGAGGTCTAAAATAAAAATAGAAACAATGCGTCCCCTACAGTTAGTAGTTAAAATGCATCAAACCATGGTGTATTTTTAAAACAAAGGTAAATAGGTCTTTGATACCTGGCTTTCATCGCAGCCATACAAAATTCAGCTGCTGTACACACGATTTATGATTCTAGATCCTGAAGAAGATTCGTGTGAAATTGATCTCGCCTTCCATGGAATTTATCTGCCTCTCACAATACTGACGTTGGCGTGTTTGGTCTCTAGTAAATCCTGAACCAAAATCCAACAAAATGCTTGCCTTGGAAATGGCTACTTGCTTGTAAGGACCACTGTTTGCAACACTTCATGTAATAATTTTGGGGTGCCCCTTTCTTTCCCAAAGCTCACTGGCAAACTGAATCAAGCTTTGCTAATAAGATTATTCCCTCTCTCTGTCTCTCTGTCTCTCTGTCTCTCTGTCTCTCTCTCTCTCTCTCTCTCTCTCTCTCTCTCTGTGTGTGTGTGTGTGTGTGTGTGTGTGTGTGTTTATGCCTGCATGTACACCTTAAAATCAATGTTGACTTTTGGCAATTACCTGGACGGATCCCTGAAGTTTTCTTGGCACTGTTTTTCATAAGTGGTTTGCCATTGCTTCCTTCCTAAGGGCTGAGACAGGGTGACTGGCCCAAAGTCACCCAACTCAGTTTGTTCCTAAGGCAGGACTAGAACTCAGAGTCTCCTGGTTTCCTGCCTCTTGCCTTCGCCATTACACCAAACAGACCCTCCCAGGCCTTCTAACATCTTATCAGAAGGACGTATTGTACCTTCCAATATTTTTTTTATAGCCGTTGGCCCACCAATAGACCTTATAATAGATGATGTTTATTATTATAGCTTAAATGGACTCCAGAAGATGGTAGAGGACAGGAAAGCCTGGAGGAACGTTGTCCATAGGGTCGCGATGGGTCGGACACGACTTCGCAACTAACAACAACAACAATTATTATTATAGGTCAGGGGGTCTTCAGCCTGGAACTTTGTGCTTAACAGATGCACTTTTATTGAGGTCGGTTTCAAGAAACGATCAGGACAAGATGCCATAATAAGCCTCTGATCGGCTTCATAGCTGGGTCTATGTTTATTTTACGCACGCATGCACCCGGCCTGTTTCGTGACGTGGACCGTTGGCATCTGGCTTAAAAAATAAGATGTTTGCAACACGAGTAGACGAAGGGGAAGGCGGTGTGATCCATTGGGGGCAACGCTGAATGCTGTGGGTGGGGTGAGATCAAGGTCCCCCCCCTCCCCCCTTTGGCTTAGAAGGAAAGTGGGTCAAATGACAGATTCCAGAAGGTCCAGCATCTCTCACCTGCTTGCAAGAAAATGGCTCTAACAGATCAGCTCTCCTTCAGCTGTGCAGTCTTGGGATCTGTTCCCCAAATAAAGTGATAGGAAAAGCAGCTGGCCCCAGAGAGCGTTAAAACCACTTATGAAGCACGTGGAGAAGCCCAAGCAAGACAGCAAAAGGGCAGGAAGGAAATAGTTCAAGCTTTTAAGAGGAGTGGACTTCAACTCCCAGAATCCCCCACTGACCAAAAACCATCATAACAAATGATACGGATGGGATTGTGGTGCCTGAATTCGGGAGGACCACAGAACAAATCCTTTTTTTCACTCCTTTAACCACCTTGTTGGGATATTAACAGAGGGATAGAATCGACATCACGTGAAGTGTTAATGCCACTTCATAACGCCTTGGTAAGGCCAAATCCAGTTTTGGTCATCACGATGTAAAAAAGATGTTGAGACTCCAGAACGAGTGCAGAGAAGAGCAACAAAGATGATCAGGGGGCTGGAGGCTAAAACATATAAGGAACGGCTGCTGGAATTGGTGTGTCTAGTTTAAGGAAGAGAAGGATGAGGGGTGACATGATAACAGGGTTCCAGTATCTCAGGGGCTGCCCCAAAGAAGAGGGAGTCAAGCTATTCTCCAAAGAGCCCAAAGGCAGGACAAGAAGCAACAGATGGGAACTCATCAAGGAGAGAAGCAACCTGGAACTAAGGAGAAATTTCCTGACAGTGAGAACAATTAATCAGTGGAATGGCTTGTCACTAGAAGTTGTGGGTGCTCAATCACTGGAGGTTTTCAAGAAGAGACTGGACAGCCATTTGTCTGGAATGGTACAGGTCAGGGGTGTCAAACTGCTGGCCCACGGGCCAAACGCGTCACGCGGAACCCGCCTCCCCCCATTGCCGTCAATGGCAAAACAGTCCTGATACGTTGCGCGACGTCATGTGACGTCGCGAGTTTGACATGTCTGGTATAGGTCTTCCTGCCTGAGCAGGGGGTTGGACTAGATGACCTCCAAGGTCCCTTTCAACTCTGTTATTCTGTTATTTCATGACAGTGGGAAGAATTAACCAGTGGAACCACCTGCCTCCAGAAGTTGTGAATGCTCCAACACTGGAGGTTTTTAAGAAGAGACTGGGCAGCCATTTGCCTGGAATGGCACCGGGTCTCCTGCCTGAGCAGGAGGTTGGACTAGATGACCTCCGAGGTCCTTTCCCAAGCTATTATTGCGTTATGTCTTGGTTTCTCCTAGGATTTCTGAGCAACCTTTGGCCGAGCTGTTGGAGACTTTGACAAATTCAATTTCCAGGATACCAAGAGGGCAGCCAGATTGGGCAGAGGCAGCAGGACACTTACGATGTCTCCGTCTCCTGCCAGACCCAAAATACACACTCAAGTTGGCCGGAAAGAATTGCTGAACCAGCAGCATGAAGAGCACCAGTGAGCAAAACATAGGAAACACACGGCTTCCACACGACATGTGGACAGCTTAAAAAAGAAAAAGAAAAAGGCAGCAACGTGTTTGCAGTTGGTTTTTTACATGATTCAATGTCAGCTTCCTCTCCCAACAGGTTAGACTTGAAACAGGGAGCCAGGCGTCCAAGCATCCAGAATTTTCAGATAAGCAGATTTTTATGGAAGAAAAGCCAGGAAATCACCATGAAAAATGTCAACAGCTGCTGAGTGTCAAGTGCTGAGTACTATTTATAATAACTGGCGTTCAAAAACTCTTGCCCCTTTCCCCGCTGCTCTGTTTAAGCCATGATGCTTGCCTGGTTTGAGGGCTTAGTGCCCGGTTTGTAAACCATAGTTTTCTTTACTGGCTTGATAAGTTTTGAGAGCTCACCCCACTCATGGGGAAGGGGGAAAAGGGAAGAGTTTATTTATTTATTTATTTTATTTTTATTTATTTTTATTACATTTATATCCCGCCCTTCTCCGAAGACTCAGGGCGGCTTACAAGCTTAGCAGTAGCCTTCATTCTATGTATATGCCTGCTTGTTAGGGCTTTCACACACACCCCAAGCGGCATTATTACAAAGTCAGCTTATTGCCCCCAACAATCTGGGTCCTCCTTACAACACCTTTCATTATAGAAGCAACCAGAATAAATCAGAACTAGCAAGAACAATCCCATTAATGACCTATAAAGCCCTAAATGGCTTGGGTCCGGGATATCTGAGAGATATCTGAGAGATATCTGAGGGATATCTGAGGGAACACCTGCTGCCGGCATCAAGTTCCCTTCGTCCTGTGTGCTCCCACAGGGTCGGTCTTCTCAGGGTGCCGCCGGCAAAGGATTGCCGGAGGGCGACACCCAGGGGGAGGGCCTTCTCTGTGGGCGCGCCGGCCCTTTGGAACCAGTTACCCGTAGAGCTCAGGACTGCCCCAGATTTTCGTTCGTTCCGCCGGGACCTGAAGACCTGGCTCTTTGAGCTTTCCGGCCAGGACTGAGAACTTTTAATATTTAACCTATTGCAATTGGGTTTTTAATTAGAGTTAAGGGTTTTAGATTTTAATTAAGGATAATTTATTTTAATTTGTTATTAACTTTTGTATTGTTATATTGTTTTAATCGCCTTGTGAACCACCCTGGGTCCTACGGGAGAAGGGCGGTATATAACTTTAAATAATAAATAAATAAATAAATAAATAAATAAATAAATAAATAAATAAATAAATAAATAAATAAATAAAAAAAACAAATCCAGTCAAGGCAGATGTCAAGAAAAATGAACAAGGCTTGACGTCCCAATGAAATAAAACTCCCTTTAAATATCTTTTTTTAAAAAAAGGTGGGATCTTTATGGATTTGGGGGACTCAAGAGTTCCAAAGGGTCGGGACCACCACAGAGAAGGCCTGTCATCTCACCCAGGAGTTGTGGTTTATTCAACAAGCCATGGCTTTGATTTCCAAGCCAGGGAAAGCAAATCGTGTGGCTAGAATGTAGAAGTACCATTAAATTTTTTTACTATTTATTCGTTATAGTAGAAAGCTCTTGCTTGGTCTCTCTCTAGAAGTGGTTCTCTAGATAGCTGGAAATCGGGGCGCTCCATCACTGGAGGTTTTTAAGAAGAGACTAGACATTCACCTGTCTGAGACAGTATAGGTCCTCCTGTTTGAGCAAGGGGCTGGACTAGAAGACCTCCAAGGTCCCTTCCAGCTCTATTCTAATGACGGCTGCTAGCGTCCCAGGTTCAAGTGGTCCCCTTTTGTTCCCCTCTGGCAAGCCAAGTCAACGAGGAATCCAGATTCACTTAACAATCGTATTGCTAACTTCACAACTGCAGTGATTGCCTTAACAACTTTGGCCAGAGAGGTCATAAAATGGGGCAAAATTCACCTAACAAATCTCTCGCTTAGCAACAGAAATTTTGGGCTGAATTGTACTCGTAAGTTGTAAAGGTAAAGGTAAAGGTTCCCCCGCACGTGCGTGCTAGTCGTTTCCGACTCTAGGGGCCGGTGCTCATCTCCGTTTCAAAGCCAAAGAGCCAGCGCTTGTCCGAGGACGTCTCCGTGGTCCTGTGGCCGGCATGACTAGACGCCAAAGGTGCACGGAACGCTGTTACCTTCCTACCATAGTGGTCCCTATTTTTCTACTTGCGTTTTTACGTACTTTCGAACTGCTAGGTTGGCAGAAGCTGGGACGAGTAACAGGCGCTCACTCTGTTACGCGGCACTCGGGATTCGACCCGCCAAACTGCCGACCTTCTGATCGACAAGCTCAGCGTCCTAACCCACTGAGCCACCGCGTCCCTCATACTCGTAAGTTGAGGACTACCTATATAGGCTGAACTGGGAATCAGTTGTCTACAACCAGGCCTTTCTGACAAAATGCTGTAGTATTTTGCTCCTTGCGCAAGCTCGTTTTGCTTTGTGATATTCTGGCTGCTGTTTAAAATGGACCTTTATGGGGTGTATTTATTCATCGTTTCCACCGGTTGCATGACATGCGCACTGGGGAACTAACAACACCATCAAACAAAAAGTATTAAAATAAAATCATTAAATTTACGGGGCCTCCCCGTAAGGAACAATGCCCTTGTCTGTCTTTACAACTTTGTGGAAACTTTTGCTTGCTTTTAGTGTGCTGGAGCTGCCCATTCTTTTAAAGGTCTCCTGCGGAGGCGACATTTGCATAACATTAAATGGCTTTGGGCAATATATGCAAATCTGACTGTTTTGGATTTTTCCTTCCTTTTCCCAGGACAGTATTTGAGGTCTGTTGTTGTTGTTATTATTATTATTATTATTATTATTATTATTATTATTATTATTATTATTATTATTATTATTATTATTATTATTATTGTTATTGTTGTTGTTATTGTTGTTGTTATTGTTGTTATTGTTATTATTATTGTTATTGTTATTATTTAAAAGACCAGTTTGCTGGAAGGCAGGCATTTCTGCATTTTGATAGCTTTCTAAAATTCATCCTTTTATCTAATTGGCATTCATCTCTCTCTCTCTCTCTCTCTCTCTCTCTCTCTCTCTCTCTCTCTCTCTCTCTCTCTCTCTCTCTCTCTCTCTCTCTCTCTCTCTTGTGTAGATAACCCGTGCTGAAGTCAGGCATGAGTTGATTAAGGGTGGTTGACCTTGATTAGTTTCTTGGAAAGGAGAATATCAGAAGCCTCTCTCAAGATTGTCCCCCAAAAGCCTCTCTCAAGATTGTCCCCCAAAAGTCACAGAAATGCTTAACAGAAACCCACTTTACACGGTTCTGGAGAAAACTTGATGGACATGTCCAGAAAGACCCAAGGATCCCACTTGATTCAAAGGACACTTTGAGATCACGGAAGAATCTTAAGTGTCAACAATTCATCCTCTACTAATAGTAACCATAAGAAGATTCTTAAGTCAACCTGGAGCTTTTCCAAATACTCAGAGGCGTTCACATACACACAGCTGTGGAGTGTACAAGTGACAAGCATCAAGTACAGAAGTTACAGATTTAGCCCCATCTAAGGAAACAGCTCTCAAATGCTGCCCTCAAACAGGTTGGTTGGCCACAGTGACTTAACTTGATACCATTAAACCACAAGGAGATGAATTCACATAATATGCTAAGCCATCAACCAGGATTTCATAAACCTGAAGAACAGAAGAATTGAAAGGAATATTGAAAATCATTCAACCGGACCCCCTGCCCAGTACAGAAATTCACTACGGCATCTTCATAAGCCACCCACCCTATTTAAACATGTCCAGTGAAGTCTATATTTCTTGTTTCTTGTCCTGAGTTGGAAGAAGTCTGAATAAGTCTGCCTCATCTTCTCAAGACAGCCCTTCAGATGCTAGTGGGTTTTACTGGTTGAGTGAGGGACATATAAAGAACGGTTGCTGGAATTGGGTATGTCTAGTTTAATGAAGAGAAGGATGATAGCAGTGTTCCAATATCTCAGGGGCTGCCACAAAGAAGAGGGGGTCAATCTACTTTCCAAAGCCCCTGAAGGCAGGACAAGAAGCAAAGGATGGAAACTCATCAAGGAGAGAAGCAACCTGGAACTAAGAAGGAATTTCCTGACAGTGAGAACAATTAGTCAGTGGAACTGCTTGCCTCCAGAAGTTGTGAATGCTCCAACACTGCACGTTTTAAGAAGAGGTTGGACAATGATTTGTCTGAAATGGTATAGGGTTTCCTGTCTGAGCAGGGTGTTGGACTAGAAGACCTTCAGAAGTTGTGGGTGCTCCATCACTGGAGGTTTTTAAGAAGAGACTGGACAGCTATTTGTCTGGAATGCCAAAGGGTCTCCTGCCTGAACAGGGGCTTGGACTAGAAGACCCTTCCAACTCTGTTATTCTGTTCTGTTCTGAAGTCCACTCCAGACTAAACCCATCCAATTCCTTCAGCTGTCCACCTTATCGAGTATTTCCTGCTAGCCTCTTATCATCTGGGTTGTCCTAAAAGGTCAACCTAACCCCAACACATAGATGGGCTAAGCCAACTTGGGAAGGCCACAAAAATGACATCGAAGTCATCCTTGGAAGGTCCTTAGCAGGGTTACACGTTACACCCAAGGACCGGTCAACGGAGAACCTTAGAAACAGGTCACAATACCCAAAGGTAAAATGGAAGATTCCCAAGGAATCTGGTCTTCTACAAATCGAAACAGAATAAACAGAATCATCTCGTTGACCGTAATTCAATTGCTTAAAAGGTCTTGGGGCAGCACAATCTAGAATCAGTTGAAATATTTACACAAAAACACACTTGATTGGGTCTATTTATTCAGAAACAACTTCAAAAACCTTTAGTTATCTCCAGAGGGGGACTAAGCCAGTGGCCCTCCGGCTGTGTAAAAATCACCACAAGAAAATATCCTACCCAAAAGATCTCTTTCTCTTCCTAGGACCAAAGATACAAAGAACAACCTTTTAAAGTCAGGGAAGTGGTAAGCCTTTCACATTTTAGGAGGCAAATCCTTCGCTCCAAACACAGTCCCTGGTCACAGAAACTGTGTCTTCTTCTCCAAGCTTCCAAAGGACAACACAGGCAGTCCTCGACTTACCACAGCTCATTTAGTGACCGTTCAAAGTTACAACGGCACTGGGAAAAAAGAGTCTTATTTTTTATTTTTATTTTTATTTTAATTTTAATTCCATTTATATCCCGCCCTTCTCCGAAGACTCAGGGCGGCTTACAAGCTTAGCAGTAGCCTTCGTTCTATGGATGACCATGTTTCACACTTACGACCGCTGCAGCATCCCCACCACGGTCACGTGATCAGAATTCAGGCACTTGGCAACAGACTCGTATTCACGACAGCACTGATCATTTGGGCCTTTCCTCCTGCTCCTTGTACAGACAGTCCCTGACTTACAACCGTTCATTTAATGACCGTTCAAAGTGACAACGGCATGGAGAAGAGAGACTTGTGACCATTTTTCGCATTTACGGCCACGGCAGCATCCCCCTGATCATGGGATCCAAATTCAGCTGCTTACGTGGCCTCCTTTTTCAGCCCCAAACTCTATGGGGAAGTCAGATTCACTTAACAACTGTAGCAAGGCAGGGCGTAAAATGGGGCAAAGCTCGGTTAACAACTGTCTTGCTTAGCAATGGAAATTTTGGCCTTGGCTGTGGTCGTAAGTCGAGAACCACCTGTACAGTACCTCCCCTATGTCCTCCATTCAAAGGCCCCCGTTTTGCCTTCTTCCTTTATCTCTGTTGGAGATGTCATCCCTCTTCACCAAATCATCCCTCCCACAGTGCACAATGGAAGGATCGCCTGATGGCCTACTTTTCATCTCTATTCTGCTGTTATTACATACGCAAAAAAAGTTAAAGCATGCTGGCTGGGGAATTCTGGGAACGGAAGTCCACACACACTGGCTGGGGAATTCTGGGCGCTGGAAGTCCACCCAATCTTTAAAAGTCGCCAAGTTTGTAAAATACCAATTTTAAAGCAAGCCTGTGTCCATCAGAAGCCAAAATTCAGTGTAGCCCGGAAACTGTGCAACAGCAACACGCTTAAGAAACTCCCAAAGTCACAGGGGAAATGAGCAAAAATGAACTTTTCATCTTACCTGAAAAGGTGCTTTTCCTGTTAGACACTGGTAAATTATTGTCCCAATGCTCCACAGGTCAGCTTTGGCATCATAATGCTGGGACATAATTACTTCCGGAGCCTACAGTGGGGGAAAAAAAAACCACATGGGTGGTCTGATCCGCTTTGAAGTTACCCCAAAACTGGTGACATCCCCCCTCCCCTCCCAGCACAGGATTTGAGAAAGCTGATGGATTTAAGTTTCTTTGCAAATTAAAACTGGGTGGTAATGAAAGGGAGGACAACAAGCTATGCTATAATTGAGTCAGAGTCTGCTTTAATGAGGAAAGAAATCCCCGAATTTAATCACGCACGGACGGGAAATAAAATAAAATAACATAAAAATAAAAACCAACCAAATACCTTAGCCCTTGGTCAGCTAAAGCTGGGGGGGGGGGGAAATAAAAGATTCAAATATGCACTCTAAGCAACTCAGCAGCCTCGTCTTCATTCGGTTGGCCCAATGAGTCGTTGGCCTCCAGCCAACCCCGGGGAAAACTGCCAACACCTTTGTACCAAAAACAAAGAACGAAGCGTGCATGTAAACATCTTAACCAAGGAGTGCTTGCCAGCTGCCAAACAAGGTAAAAAACAGCAAAGTAGAAGCCACGGCCTGCCTTACTCAAAAGTAAAAGATAAAGTTTTCTCCGCAATTGTTTTTATTGGGTATTGTTGTAGATTGCGATGTTAAAGAAACCAATTTGGTGTTGAATTTGATAACAGCAGCACGGTTACTGGTGGGACAATATTGGAAGAAGGATAGTTTGCCTACTATAGAAGAATGGGTGCTTAAAGTTTCGAATCTTGCAGAAATGTCTAAGATTTCTGCTTATTTGAAGGATCATTCACAGGAAAGATATATCTCAGTTTGGAGGAGATGGATAGATTATATTCAGAACAAATATGGGACTAAAAAGTTCCATTTAGCTTATGAGTAGATTTTAGTGGGATATTGTTATTGGCACTTTGTTTGTAGTTATGTTAAAGGGGAGTTAAAGCACATTATGAACTTGGTTAATTGTATATTATGCATAATTTTTATTTAGAATATGATTATTATAACTATAATCCTGTATTTAGCTCTGGGAAGTGGGGGAGGGGGAAGTGGGCGGGTTTGGGGTGGGGGGGATTTGGGGATATATTGTAAAATCTTGTTTTTGTAAAACTTTTTAATTAAAAAAAAGTAAAATTATGTGTGTGTGTGTGTGTGTATGTATATGTGTGTGTATGTATATGTATATGTATATGTATATGTATATGTATATGTATATGTATATGTATATGTATATGTATATGTATATATATTTGCTTTTCTCGTTCAGGCATGTCAACCTTGTGGGGGAGGAACAAGGACACCCCTCCCAACTCTGCTTCCCACAACAAGCCAGCAAGGTAGGTTGAGCGGACTCGCTGGGAAAGAAGTTGGAGGAATGAGCTCCTTGACTGCAGGGCTTTCAACGGAGGCTGGAGGAACAGATTTTTCAGAGATAAAATAGAATAGAGCTGGAAGGGACCTTGGAGGTCTTCTAGTCCAGCCCCCCCCCCCCCGTTCAAGCAGGAGACCCTATACCATCTCAGACAAGTGACTGTCTAGCTTCTTCTTAAAAATCTCCAGTGATGGAGCGCCCACGATTTCTGGTGGCAAGCTGTTCCACTGGTTGATTGTCCTCACTGTCAGGAAGTTTCTCCTTAGTTCCAGGTTGCTTCTCTCTTTGGTCAGTTTCTAATCATTGTTTCTTGTCCTGCCCTCTGGTGCTTTGGAGAATAACGTGGCCCCCTCTTCTTTGTGGCAGCCCCCCAAATACTGGAATATTGCAATCATGTCTCCCCTATTTCTTCTTTTGATTGGCCAAACCCAAGTCCTGCAGCCGTTCTTCGTATGTTTTAGTCTCCAGACCTTGGATCATCTTAGTTGCTCTTCTCTGAATTTTTCCCAAGGTCTCAACATCTTTTTTGTAGCATGGTGACCAAAATTGGCTGCAGCATTCCAGATCTTTGAGTGACCCCTTGTTGATCCCCTTTTGCGACCTTCTGACAAGCAAAATCAAAGGGGGAAAATCCGGATCCACTTAACAACTGTGTTGCTAACTTAAAAACTGCAGCAGGGTCGTAAAATGGGGGTAGAGCCCACTCGGCCACAGAAATTAGTCAAGCACTACCTGTATTTAAAATCCACTGGTCTCCACCCACCCACCCACCCACACCAAGTTTTGTGTTAAAAATATAACACTGCACAGTATCTCATTTTGTTATATATCAAGATATTAATAACTCTGCCCGCTCTGGCTTTGCGTGCAAGCCAAAAACAAAACAAAACAAAACCAACTCCACACCTGGCAACATCTGTAGTAGATATGCACAGGAAGGCATTGTGTCTCCTTTGGGCGAAGTCACCAAGCAACACAAAACGCAACACCCTGAGCCTAGCAGAATGCCAAAAAAAGAGAGTAATGACACTGTCAGCTTCAGAATGCTGATGGCCCTGCTGGGTGTGTTTGATTTCAGCCAGTAATCTGAAGGGAGAACAGCTTCCTGGTTCTTCCTTTTGACCCCGCCCAGATTCATAAGGGTCAGCCTAGCCAGGTCGATCCAACAGGAAGCACGCCCAGGTGAGCTAATTCGACTTCATTGTAAAGCTACATTAAGAGAATCTTCAAAGATCTCTCCTTCCAAGGAACGGCCGGGGTTGATTTCCTTCAGGATCGACCGACTGGCTCTCTCCAAGGGACTCAAGAGTCTTCTCCAACACCGCAGTTCGAAAGCATCCATTCTTTGGCGCTCGGCCTTCCTGATGGCCCAACTCTCACAGCCGTACGTTACTCCTGGGAAAAGCAGAGCTTTGACTTGACGGACCTTTGTCCAACGTTTGCCTGGTTGACTTCTTTGTAGTATTTAGATCCTGGTCAAATATCAGCCTTTTTCCCTCTTCTCCTCTTCCTCCTCCCAGGGGGAAAAAAAGGGCTTCTAATGTCAGTTGCTCTCTTTTTCCAATCTGAAGACTTCCTCAAAGAACCCCAGACCATGTGTTGCAACAGCCCTGCAGGCAGTCTGGCCAGTGTCTCAATTGACAGGAGGTGCTGAGGAACCTGTTCAACTTTCCAACCTGTACAGTACATTCTATTTCAAGACCATAAAACATCGGAACAAAGCATGTAGGCCAGGGGGAGGAACTCCAGGGTTGGATCAGACCAAGAGGCCACCTTGCCCTTATCGTGTCATACCATGGCAGTCAAAGGCACCCCGCAGTTCAGGAGAAAGGACAGGGCAAATGGTATTTAAGGGTGGGCTCCTATCAACCAGAAGATCATCAACAGCCATTGACTAGTCCCAACTTAACAGCTCAGGATCTACGTGAATTTGCCCTGCCCATCTCAAATTCCATAGAATGCATCTAGCTTTGGCCTAGTGTGGAGGCCCTGACATGACTCAAGAGAAGGTCGGAAGCAACCTTAGAGGTCAACTAGCCCAGTCCAGGATCCACTGGACCAGGGGTGTCCAACTGTCGGCCCGCAGGCCAGAGGCGTCACCAGGAAACCGTGCCCACCCCATTGCTGGCAATGGGGAAAAAGCTCCGACACGTTGCGCAATGTCACGTCATGTCTGCACTAGAGTATCTTTAACAGATGATCATCCAGCCTCTGTTAGGAGACCTGAAAGCCAACTGCCCACTTCATGTGGCAGCCTATTCCACTGTTTCAGAGCACCCATCCGGTTCCTTCTGATGTCTGCCTTGAACTTATCACCTTGTAGTCTGAACCCACTGGTTCTGTTCCTCCCCTCTGGAGCAACAGAGAACAAATCCATTCTCTTTTATCACCTCCCTTGTAACGTTTCAAAACTGGTGTTGCATCTCCCTGTAGTTATCTGTTCCACAGACTAAACATGCCAAAATACTTGAAGGACTCCTTATGGACCTCAAGTTTCCAAAACTTTTATCTTGGTAGATGCTAAACAAGCCCCAAGAGCTGGTTCAACCAACATGGTTTACATGCAAACTCAGCTCAAGGGATGCTGGATTGATCTCTCCCCTCAACTGCCTTTTTCCATAAAAAACTCGTTGCAAATTGGAGAAAGTTGTCCAGCCAGGTCCCCATCGTAAGCCTTCTTAATGAATCATTAAAGGATATTATTTATTGGGACGCGGTGGCTCAGTGGGTTAGGATGCTGAGCCTGTCGATCAGATGGTCGGCAGTTTGGCGGGTCGAATCCCAAGTGTCGCGTAACAGAGTGAGCGCCTGTTACTCGTCCCAGCTTCTGCCAACCTAGCAGTTCGACAGCACGTAAAAATGCAAGTAGAAAAATAGGGACCACTACGGTGGGAAGGTAACAGCGTTCCATGCGCCTTTGGCGTCTAGTCATGCCGGCCACATGACCGCGGAGACGTCCTCAGACAAGCGCTGGCTCTTTGGCTTTGAAACGGAGATGAGCACCGGCCCCTAGAGTCGGAAACGACTAGCACGCATGTGCGGGGGAACCTTTACCTTTACCTTTAAAGGATATTATTTGCCTCCAGTCTGAATCAGACACTCCACTACTCACTTCTTGCCTCTTCTTCCTCTTGCTTGCTAGGTGACTCCTGCTACGAAGAACTCATGTTTTGACTGCAGAACAACAGACTCTACATGCTATTAAAAGCTCTTGTGTGTGTCTGTTTGTAACCTTCAATTAGGCAAAACAGTGTGTCACAGAGCAACAATTTTTGAATCAACATGCTTCAGACGGGCTAACCTATGGGAGGCACCCAAAATCGGGGACCCCTGACTCCCATGGGACTGAAATTTGGCAACGTTGCGGGGGCTTCAAGGCTACCACTCAGCTGCAGATTGCTCATGCTGCCTGCCAGCTTCCTACAATGGGGGGGAGGGGAAGCTGGTAGAAAGTCAGGAATCACTCTGGCTCACTTCGTCCTTATCAAATACTAACCTCCCCCCCACCCCCACGGTCTGAATATATATCCTGCTCCCCCCTCCCCCCATTTAAGAGCATTAAGCAGATCTCTTTTACAACTTAGACCGGGCCAAATCCAAAAACGCCAGGGAATTTCTAGAAGCCTGGCACTCTGACAAATCAGCTATCAACAGGCACATAGACATCAACAACATTTACAGACGATGCAAAAGAAACAACTAGCCCAGGTGTTCGCAACCCATGGCTCCGGAGCTGCGTGTGGCTCTTTCATCCCTCTGCCGCGGCTCTCTCTGTTTTTTTTATACATAGCATATAGGTTTAAAAAAAAAACCTATATATGCAGCGTTATCTTCATTTTAGATGTCAAAAGGGTTTTGTGGCTCCCGGTGTTTTCTTTTCTCTGGGAAACGGGTCCAAGTGGCTCTTGGAGTGTTTAAGGTTGCCGACCCCTGAACTAGCCCAAAAGAGAGAAAAAAGAGTCCAGCACTTCTCCACCAGTAATCAGCACTCAGATCAGATTAACTCCAAGGTCATCTTCAGACCAACAATCAAGTAAGCAGTACCCCAATCAAGGAACTGCCAAAGAGCCGTTAGGAAACAGCCCAGCCAAAGAATCCCTAAGACCCCCACCCACCCACCCACCCAGACAGGCAAGACCCCAGAATATAAACCGACAGCAAACAGCATCCATTAATAAAGCACTGATATTATTATCTAGTTAGGTTAGGGTAATGAAACGTCTGCAAGAAAACAAGCAGGCTCAGAGAGCACCAAGGACCCCATGGTCAGTCCTTCCTTCCTTCCTTCCTTCCTTCCTTCCTTCCTTCCTTCCTTCCTTCCTTCCTTCCTTCCTTCCTTCCTTCCCCTCCTCCTCCTCCTCCTCCTCCTCCTCTCCATAAATTCCACTTCCTTCTAGCACTGATGACGTTACCTAATTAATGAAACGTCTGCAAGAAAACAAGCAGGCTCAGAGAACACCCAGGACCCCTCGCAACTCAGTTGCACAACTGATCAACAACTCTCTTATTGTCTATGTCATGCAATTTCCTAGGTAAGCAAACAGCCTCCTCGCCCCATGGTCAGTCCTTCCTTCCTTCCTTCCTTCCTTCCTTCCTTCCTTCCTTCCTTCCTTCCTTCCTTCCTCCTTAAATTCAATCCCTTTTAGCACTGATGATGTTACCTAGTTTGGGTAATGAAACATCTGCAAGAAAACCACCAAGCTCAGAGAGCACCAAGGACCCCATAGTCCTTCCTTCCTTCCTTCCTTCCTTCCTTCCTTCCTTCCTTCCTTCCTTCCTTCCTTCCTTCCTTCCTTCCTTCCTTCCCCTCCTCCTCCTCCTCTCCATAAATTCCACTTCCTTCTAGCACTGATGACGTTACCTAATTAATGAAACGTCTGCAAGAAAACAAGCAGGCTCAGAGAACACCCAGGACCCCTCGCAACTCAGTTGCACAACTGATCAACAACTCTCTTATTGTCTATGTCATGCAATTTCCTAGGTAAGCAAACAGCCTCCTCGCCCTTTGTTAGGTCCTCAAAATACAGAGTACAAGCCTGGGGATGGAAGTCCATGTAGCTTTGTGTATGTGACCTCGGACCCAATAACAGAGAAAAGGACACAACAGCACAACCAAGGGAGTCTATTCAAAGGCTGTAACCACTTCCTTTCCCAGGATAAATGACAGCTGGCCTTCATCAAGCACCGCTAAATATAAAAAGCTGTTTTCCTTATCCGTCCCCATCGCTGCATCCTTTGCTGTGGTGTCTTTTTCTTTTCTTTTTTCTTTTGACCAATAGAAACAGCAACGATTTGTAGCGCTTTCTGAGTTTTTCAACTCTAAAACCAATTTGGGGGGAAAAATAAAATAAAAATAAAGCAAGCTGCCGCTTACCATGTACATGGGTGACCCACATAGCGTCGCTGCCATCATATTATTCTGTAGGTACCGTGCAAATCCAAAATCAGCTACAGAAAGAAGCAAATAAGAGAAGGGGTGAAAAGACAGGGGGGTGGGGGGAAATTACAGTTGGCTTTGGCAAGAACCATTAAATATGAAAAGCCGTTTTCCTCCACCCTCCCCATCCCTGCTTCCTCTGGTGCTATGTCTTTTTTTTTTACGGATAAAAGCAGTAACAACTGTAACCACATTTTTTAGGGTTATTGTGATTAGGAGACCCCCTATTAACAAACTCATATTTTTCCTCTGGGGCAAATATTGCAAACCCAAATCCTGCTTCCTAGAGGTCAGAATCTGCTGAAATCAATGGGCTTTACGATCCCTCCCCCACCCACACAAAAAAACACAAACAGGAGTAGAACTTTAGTACAAAATTTCTCTCTGCGCGTTAAAGTTTCACAGCGTCATTTCCCACTTACCGATCTTGATCCGGATATTATTCGGGTTCGACTTTTTGCCACCCGTGAAAGAAAGCAGAATATTCTGAGGCTTCAGATCCCTGTGGATGATGCCTTTGCTGTGCAAAACTCTCATGGCGCCTGCAATTTGCTGGAAAAAGAGACGTATTGTGTCTTCGCTCAGCGTTCTCATACCTGTGGAAAGAAAGGGCGAGGGGGGGGGAAACAGCGATGAAATTTGCTGATTATTATTGGTTGTTGCCAAATGGATCCCAACTGCAAGACGCTATCAACAATGAAACCAGCAGGGCACCTTCTTCCTCAACAGTTCTTGACTTACGACAACTGAGCCCCCAATTTCCGTCGCTAAGTGAGACAGTGGGTTTCGCCCCATGTATTGACCTCTCTGCATCTCTCGTGCTTGCCGGTTGACGTGGCGCAAGATTAAGCCCCAAAGAACGACAGCCTGGATTAACACCCAACGTGTTCCTTGATACAGATAGTCCTCGACTTACGATCACAACCCAGCCTCACATTTCCATTGCTAAGTGAGACAGTTGGCGAGTTTTGCTCCATTGTTTTTTTTTTTTTACTTCTCTGCATTTCTAGTTACGGCCTGTTGCCCTGGTGCAAGATTAATCCCCAAAGAACAACCACCCGGATTAACACACAACTTGTTTGTACCCAGGCCAGAAAGAACTGGGCGAGGAAGATTAATCAGCACAACGAGAGGGCTTTCATCTTTTTGTTAGCGTGTTTTTGGAAAGTTAAAACCAAACCAAACCACGGCGGCCTTGAATGCATCAGATTGATGAGAATTAAAAGGAGCTGCTGCATAAAAAATTATCAACAGGGTCAGCTTTCTGTCTGGTAGATCGTGACAACTTCAAAAGTCTCTTTGAAAAGTTTTTAATTTGTTATGCGTGTTGCTGGACAGAGACGACCAACCAGCACAAAGGTCATGTGGGATTTTTATTCTGATCAGATGGCTGCTTTATACCAGAGTCTGAATGAAAACATATTCCTAAATGTCATGAATCAAGGGTGATCTCCAGTCGTTAAACCCTGCAGCGTGGGAGAAGACCTATTCAAATAATTAGGGCACTTTTCCCGTGCTTGTTCATTTAAGACATTTCTTAATTCATCGGATTTCAAAGTGCTTAGCAAAGTACAAGGTCATATATTCTCACTTACCTACGTAAAGACGCTTAAAAAAGCAGAAACCCTGCGTTTATAAAGCTTAGTTTTTCCAAACTAAAACCCCTTCCAGGTACAGCCATTAATATTCCCCATTTTTTTCTCTTTACATGTGGTTCTCGACTTTTAACCGTGAGTCCAAAATTTCACTCATTAAGTCCCAAGGGTCGTAAAGCAGATCATCACCGGTCCAGACCCAATTTTACAATCTTTTTTCTGGTGGTCGTAAAGCAAACACCAGGGACATTAAATGAACCCATTGTTCACCCTGAGGTGGCTTTTGTGGAATTTAGAAGCAAACGTCGGTTTCTGGCCACTTGGACATCGCAAATGGCCACAAAAGTTTGTGGCCAAAATGCGTCCACGCGTCCACAGGGCAAGGGATGGGTTGCTGTACATTGGATCTTTGAATCCGGGTTTCAAGTTGCATTTTCAGGGCCTGTCATAACTTGGAATGATTGATTAAACAACCAATTATAATTAGAGGACTACTTTTATTGTGACCAAGTCACAAAATTTAAAGTAGAGCACATGATAGATAGATAGATAGATATACTGTAGATAGATAGAACAAAAAAAGAAAGAGAGGGAGAAAGAAAGAAAGAAAGAAAGAAAGAAAGAAAGAAAGAAAGAAAGAAAGAAAGAAAGAAAGAAAGAAAGAAAGAGAGAGAGAGAAAGATGATATACTGAAAAATGATATAAAAGAAAGAAAGAAAGAAAGAAAGAAAAAGAAAGAAAGAAAGAGAAAGAAAGAAAGAAAGAAAGAAAGAAAGAAAGAAAGAAAGAAAGAAAGAAAGAAAGAAAGAAAGAAAGAAAGAAAGAAAGAAAGAAAGAAAGAAAGAATAAATATACTGGATAGATATAGACAGAAGATAGAGGCTAGATAGATGATAGATAGAAGAAAGAAAGTAGAGATGATATAGATGATAGATATAGATAGATAGATCGATAGACAGATATACATAGAGAGCTAACAATATGTACCTATATAAAAGAGAAAAAAGCCCTACAAAATTTAACAATTCATGAAAGTCACCAAACGATTTTTATATAAACTAAGGCTGTCAATAAAATTTTTGCTAGCCTTTGAGACCACTTGTGCTTCAATTGTTTAGTCTTGATGAAAATATGCCCTGTTGGCATTAATTATACCCGTAATTATACCCCCGATCTGCGTTCATTTCGCCGGGACCTGAAAACCTGGCTTTTCGATTTATCAGGCCTGGACTGAAGGGGTTTTAGCTTTTTAAACATTGTTTTAATTGCTGGGCTTAATTAATTTATTTTAATTTTATACTATCTTTATATTGTATTTTATGCTGCCCTGTAAACCGCCCTGAGTCCTTCGGGAATAGGGCGGTATAGAAATCTAATTAAATAAATAAAATAAATAAATAAATTAAAAAGGAAAAAGCAACAAAAAAAATTAAAAGTCCAGGACAAATTTGCTAGCAGAATGCCATTTGGACACCCAAATCAAAACTGCTTGGATGGAACTCATTTGACAAAGGATTTTGTGCCCGATATTATTTTCTGCTTCCTAATATTAATGTTAATATTATGGAAGAATCAGAAGGCATTCTTAGAATACGTACTGTGCAGATAGTCAGCCAAATCACCACCGTTGCAGTACTAAAAGGAGAAGAAAGAAACAAGAATTCGTTTAAGCAAAGCCAAATGATTAAACATTCAGGTTAATAAATAAAATAACAACTAGCACTCTGTAGTTCGGGATGAAAGCAGCACAAAACTTTTAATAAATAAATAAAATCATCCGTGAACTCTTTAAAAGAAGTGCGAAATTAAAATCCAATCTTAAAACATTTAACGCTGCGGGGGATCAATTTAGAATCGCTCACCTCCATCACTAAATAAACGGAGTTTGCCATCTCCTAAAAAACAAAAGGGAGCCATTATTATTTCACGTCGCCCTTTGAAACCTGAACGATTCAAACTTGGAAGGAAAAATAGAATGTTAAATAAATAAACATGCCCAGACTTGTCATGCCTGCTTCGGTCACTGTGAGAAAAAAATAACGAAACGAAACGAACCCTAGCCTTTTCAAATTCTCGTCCAACTTTGCAGGCGAGAGAAACAAATGTTGGTGTCTCGGAGCTGGCTAAAGTATGAAGGAAAACTCTGCTACTTTTGTGAGTTGTTTTTTTTTTTTTTTGCTAAATTGTGCTAAAGCTTCAGGACTTACCGGTATTTCTTTAGGACTGTGTTTGCAGGAAAGACAGTTGTGGTCCTCTCTGGTCAACAATACATATGAAACTTCATTATTTGTTAAGAACTTCACTGGAACGGTCTTGTTTTGGGAGGAAAAAAAGGTGGTGTTTTTTTTCCCCCCCATCTAGATGTCTACGTAATGCTAGGACAAAAATGCCAAAGGATTTATTTGCTTGCCACGGCTTTGATGTGGCCTCAGAATTCACACAACGGACAATAGTTTCTCTCCAAGTTCTCAGATCTGACCCAGTCCCAAAGGTGCTTCTTCAGGAGGCAACTGGACTTCCTTGTTTTTCTTGGAAGATGTTTCGCTTCTCATCCAAGAAGCTTCAGACCTGAAGAATCATCTTGGATGAGAAGCAAAACGTCTTCAAAGAAAAACAAGAAAGTCCAGTTGCCTCCTGAAGAAGCACCTTTGGGACAAGCGTGACCTGGATTGACTGAGAACCTCCAGAGACAGATCTTACAAAGCCCTCGCAGATAGGAAGAGACAGACTCTTCCGTTAAGCCTTCCTGGAGATATTTTCAGGGCCAATTTGCAAATAAAAAGTGCAATAACATGGAGCCGATGTGTCTCATGCACGATGCTTCTGGATTGTTGAATAAACCTTCTCAGCACGCCAAACGGAACATGTGAATCCTGTTAGGGCTCTCCATGTTGATGCTCAGAGCAAGGAGAAACCATCAGTTTTTCATTGGTCTTAATAAAAACATGGCTGGAGCTATCGCACTGCAGTGAATCTGGCTTCCCCCCCTTGACTTGGCTGGTCGGAAGATCACAAAAGGGGGATCACATGACCCTGAGGAGGCTGCAACCGTCATAAGCACATGCCAGTTGCCAAGTGTTTGAATTTTGATCATGTGACCATTGGGGAGGCTGCAAAGTCCTAAGTATGAAAAATGGTCATAAGTCAACTTTTTTGGCGCCGTTGTAACTTACACTGTTGTGAGTCGGGGACTATGTGTAGTTGCCTAGAGCAGGGGTCCCCAACCCCTGGTCTCTGGACCAGTACCGGGCCACGGCATGACAGCAACTGGTCCCCACAAACAAGCAAAGCCCCATCCGTGGGATGCAGGCAGCAGACAAAACCATGCACTCTCCGGTCCGTGGAAAAAACCTCCCCATGGAACCGGTCCTGGTGCCCAAAAGGTTAGGGACCTCTGCTCTAGGGCAGGGGGTCTCCAACCCCCGGACCGTGGACCGGTACCGGGCCATGGCATGCCAGTAAGTGGTCCGCACAAACAAACAAAGCCCCATTGGTGGGATGTAGGCAGCACACAAAACCACGCACTCTCTGGTCCGTGGAAAAACCTTTCTCCACGGAACCGGTCCCTGGTGCCCAAAAATTGGGGACCTCTGGCCTAGAGCAATTGCTGCTCCAGTGAGAGGCGGACATGCCTCTTTTAAGTCCAGAATAATCACACATCCGAGCGCAAGGCTGCATTTACAACTCCTTCCTGGTTATTCACGTTTGAGCTATGAATCTGCAGAAACTCAGCATTCACAACGCCGTGTCATCATGTAAACAAAGCTGCCTCGCTGGTCCTTCCACTTTGCTGTCATCAACCCTCTGCCTTTCCATGCAAGGCCACTGTTTACAAGCCGTCCGGGCAATTGCGCAACGCCACCCAAACAAACCAACCACTTTAGATCTACCCGTGGGAGACAGACCTGCAGTGCACAGAGCCACAAACAATAAACCTTCCTTTGCCGAGTTGAGCGTAGCCGTCAAATCTCCCCTGCCAAATTACAGATCTTCAGGCGATGGTAAGGAAGACTTTAAGGTTTGCCAAATCGCCTTCCCATTTTCTAGTACAAAACGCCGTCCCCCAGGATTTAGGTCCACACAAGACGCCAAGCTCCAAACAAGCCATCATCCGGCATTCATCTGAAATACTGCTTTCCAGAGTCTAGGTCCATACAAGACACCAAGCTGCAAACAAACCACCTTCTGGCATTCATTTGAAACTTATCTCCCCAGATTGTAGGTCCACACAAGACTACAAACAAGCCATCATCTGGCAGGCATCTAAAAAACTGCTTTCCAGATTCTAGGTCCACACAAGACACCACGCTTCAAACAAACCCTCTTCTTAATATTCACCTGAAACGCTTCTCTTCAGATTTTAAGTTTACACAGGACACCAAGCTCCAACAACCACACCTCAGACTAGTGCAAGTTGCAAAGCCAGCAGACCTTAACCGGCACCGCCTGCCGCCGGCGGGAGTATTTCTGCTGACCAAGCAGGTGTGATTCCAGTTGGGCTCCCAACGGCAAGCAACGATCATCCAACTTGTTTTTCCTACCGAAGGACTGACCGCTCCAGATTGTCTTATCACCGCATCCATCCAAAGCCCTAGCTGCTTGATCGGGCGCTGGGGACCAGCAAACAGGAAGCTTTAATTTTTATTTTATTATTTTTTAAATGCAAGCAAACTAGCAGTAATTTTGCCATTCCTTGAGGCTGGCTTTCAGGAGTCAGTGAAGGGGCCAATGGAATAAATCAACAATAAGAGGGAAAAGGCAAGTAGAGGCAAGGATCTATGCTAATTTTGCCTAACTGGGCCCCAATCTTCAAACATTATCAATTCACCAGGTGCCTTGAGGCCAGCCACAATTTCTCACCTCAAAAGCAATCTCCTGTATTTAAAGGTAAAGGTAAAGGTTCCCCCGCACATGCATGCTAGTCGTTTCCAACTCTAGGGGCCGGTGCTCATCTCCGTTTCAAAGCCAAAGAGCCAGCGCTTGTCCAAGGACGTCTCCGTGGTCATGTGGCCGGCATGACTAGATGCCAAAGGCGCACGGAACGCTGTTACCTTCCCACCGTAGCGGTCCCTATTTTTCTACTTGCATTTTTACGTGCTTTCGAACTGCTAGGTTGGCAGAAGCTGGGACGCGTAACAGGCGCTCACTCTGTTACGCGGCACTCGGGATTCGACCTGCCAAACTGCCGACCTTCTGATCGACAAGCTCAGCGTCCTAACCCACTGAGCCACCGCGTCCCTTGTATTTAAATGGTATGAAAAAGAAGTCATAACATTCCCTTCCTCATCCATTTCCTTGCTTCCCTCCCTCTTTTCCTCCCTTCTCCTCCCTCCCTCTTCTCTCTCCCTCCTCTCCTTCCTTCCTTCTCCCTCCCCTCCCTCCCTCCTCTCCTTCCTTCCCTCTTGCTCCCCACTTCCTTTCTCCCTTCCTTTCCCTCCCTCCCTCCTCCTTCCTTCCTCCTCCCTCCCCTCCTTCCTTCCCTCTCTTGCTCCCCCCTTTCTTTTTTTCCTTCCTTCCTTTCTCCTCCCTCCCTGCCTCCCTCCTTCCTTCCTTGTCTCTCTTCTTCACCACCCTTCCGCTCCTTCCTCTTTCAGCCTAAATAGTTCTATTCAAAGCAAAGGAAAAAGCAAAACTAAACTTCGCTAAGAAGATACTCCCTCCCAAAGTCATTTTTTTATATATATATACAGAGCCAGGAAGAAGAGGGTCCAAAATAATTTTCTAAGAGAGGCAAAGAAAAGAAGGGTATTTTTAGAACAGTGTCTGGGTGACCTTGCTTGCTGAGAAAAGCAGACTGGACCGTGCCAAGAAAACTTCTCCAAACCTGTGTGTCATGGATTAGTCAACCCTTCAATTAAAGTGTCCAAGGTGCAACGTACAGTGAGCTGAATAGAACTCAACATCCTATAGAATGGAATGATAGAAACCTCTTCACTAGCCTATCTGGCTTGTCTGCTGATTAGGACTGGAAGGAGGTGGTTGGAAGGGAGGAATGGGGTTCAAAAGAAATTGTCCCTTCTTTTGCTCCATGTTTTCCTACGCTCATCGCCCTAGTGTGCACCAGAGTGACATGAACCCCAGGCAAAAAAATGGGCAGCCTGCCTGGGGGAATTCTGGGAGTCGAAGTCCACCCATCTCAAAGCTAACAAGATTGAGAAACACTCATTTAAGTTACATAGAATCTGCACGCAATAACAGAGTTGGAAGGGACCTTGGAGGTCATCTAGTCCAACCCCCTGCTCAGGCTGGAAACCCTATAGCATTTCAGACAACTGGTTGTCCAATCTCTCCTTAAAAACTTCCAGTGTTAGAGCATTCACAACTTCTGGAGGCAGATTGTTCCACTGATTTAATTGTTCTCACTGTCAGGAAATTCCTCCTTAATTCTGGGTTGGTTCTTTCCTTGAGGAGTTTCCATCTGTTGCTTCTTGTTCTGCCCTCAGGTGCTTTGGAGAATAGCTTGACTCCCTCTTCTTTGGGGTAGCCCCTGAGATATTGAAACACTGCTATCATGTCCCCTATCGTCCTTCTCTTCATTAAACTAGACATACCCAATTCCAGCAGCCGTTTCTTATATGTTTCAGTCTCCAGTCCCCTAATCATCTTTGTTGCTCTTCTCTGCACTCTTTCTAGAGTCTCAACATCTTTTTTACATCATGGTGACCAAAACTGGATGCAGTATTCCAGGTGTGGCCTTACCAAGGCATTGTAAAGTGGTATTAATACTTCACATGATCTTGATTCCACCCCTGTTAATGCAGCCTAGTACTGTGTTGGCTTTTTTGGCAGCTGCAGCACACGGCTGGCTCACATTTAAGGGATTGTCCACTAGGACTCTGAGATCCTTCTCAAAGTGACTACTATTGAGCAAGGTACCCCCTATACCATACCTGTACATTGGTTTTTTTCTTACCTAAATGTAGAACTTTCCTTTTTTCGCCACTGAATTTCATTTTGTTAGACAGCGCCCCGTGTTCAAATCCGTCAAGATCCTTCTGTATCTGACAAGCCCGTCGTTTGGAGCGTTGGCTATTCCTGCCAGCTTGGGGCTGAATCAAACCCAACAGGCCATACTCACGTAAGAGCTTCGGCCATCAATCACGGTTTACAACCCTAAACCATTATTATGTCATCCAATATGATTTACAACGGCTTCAGAGCCAAAGAGCTGAATGTCACCTGCGATGCTAATCTGAATCTTTTATCAGAGGAGGCCAGAGTCACCGATTCTCCATTCCAGATTCCTGACTTGCTTTTTTTTTTTTGGTGGGGGGAAGTTTCAGGCCTGAATCTTTATCCCGAGAGCCAACACCCACCTACCCTTTACTACTTAGGCCCTGCTTCAGATGCAAGGCTTCTCCAGAAGCCATTTTTGGAAGAAAAGGGATACAGGTAGCCCTCAACGTACGGCCACATTTGAGCCCAAAATTTCTGGGGTTAAGCCAGAGAGAGAGAGAGAGAGAGAGAGAGAGAGAGAGAGAGAGAGAGGGAGGGAGGGAGGGAGGGAGGGAGGGAGGGAGGGAGGGAGAGAGAGAGAGGGAGGGAGGGAGGGAGGGAGAGAGAGAGAGAGAGAGAGAGAGGGAGAGAGAGAGAGGGAGAGAGAAAGAGAGAGAGAGAGAGAGAGGGAGGGAGAGAGGGAGAGAGAGAGAGGGAGGGAGAGAGAGAGAGAGGGGGAGGGAGAGAGAGAGAGGGAGGGAGAGAGGGAGAGAGAGAGAGAGACGTTAAGTGACTTTTGTCCCATTTTGGCGACCTTTCTTGCCTCGATTGTTCAGTGAATCCCTTGCAGTTGTTCAGTTAGCCACACAGGTTGTTAATTGAATCCGGCTTCCCCGTTTTGATTTCGCTCGTCCGAAGGTCGCAAAAAGGGGATCACATCACGTGACCCTGGGGCACTGAAACTGTCGGAAGTACATGCCAGTTTCCAATTTTGATCATGGGACCCTGAGGCGCCTGCCTCACCGTCGTGGAAGGTGGGGGAAAAAACGTTTGTAAGTTGCTTTTTTTTCCCCAGTCCTGTTGTATCTTCGGTCACTAAACGAGTTGCTGTTAAGTTGAGGACTACCTGTATTTTCCCAAATAGAAGCTACGTGAGTAATGTCACGCTCCGCCCTTTCTCTTCAAGAAACTCCGCGCCGAGGTTCAATTGTTCTTGAGAAATAGCAGTGAAGTCACCCTCCGGGCCCTATGAGTAATCGCTGCTGCCAATGTTGTGGCTCATGTACACAATCAGGTGCCGTGCGTAGGAAAAGATGGAGCAAAGGAATGACGGCTGAGTTAGCAAGTTGTCACTGTTGTTGTTTTTTAGAATAACAAAACGGCCTCACCTACTCACCTGGCTAAATCGTGACCTTGTGCCACCCTCGTGGGGTGATTTGGGTTGGAAGCTGCTAGCATCTGAAGATTTTGTAACCTTTCTAGGAAGGAGTCCATTTTGCGTAGTCCTGAGCTCAAGTCACTGAAAATTGGCGTCTTACATTGTTTTCGCTCTAGCTTTTATTTCAGCTAAGAAGCCTGCAAACCTGTTGTGCTAACTATCACACCTGCTCGAGCAGCGGAGATATGTACTGCTTTTGCAAATCACGCTGCCGTTTGCAACAAATTCCAGGCAATAAATAATCATTCACAAATAAGCATACCGCATTATGCCCAATAACGTTCAGGTTCCTAGCTAAGACCCAGGATTTCCTTGGTTGGGCTCTGGGCTAGCTAGAAGAAAAAGCCTGGGTTACAGCTTAATGCCATTGACAACCAGTTCTTGGCACTCTTAACAAACCACGTTTACACAAGCCACGATTTAGGAAGACACCTCAAGTTAAAACACCACCATAAATCCATGCATAGGCATGTCAGCCAGTTTGGGTTAAGATGCTGGTCTAGAAATCAGGAGATATGTCAGTTCTAGTCCCACCTTAGACACAAAGGCCAACTGGGACTCTTTTGCACAATCACCAGGAGACAATCAGTTCTACTCCCACCTCAGACACAAAGGCCAACTGGGACTCTTTGGCACAATCACCAGGAGACAAACAGTTCTAGTCCCACCTCAGACACAAAGGCCAACTGGGCCTCTTTGGCACAATCACCAGGAGACAAACAGTTCTAGTCCCACCTTAGACACAAAGGCCAACTGGGACTCTTTGGCACAATCACCAGGAGAAAAACAGTTCTAGTCCCACCTCAGACACAAAGGCCAACTGGGCCTCTTTGGCACAATCACCAGGAGACAAACAGTTCTAGTCCCACCTTAGACACAAAGGCCAACTCGGACTCTTTGGCACAATCACCAGGAGACAAACAGTTCTAGTCCCACCTCAGACACAAAGGCCAACTGGGTGACTTCAGAGAAGGAGATGGTGGAGTTATAGTCCTGGCTTAGGCATCAAAGTCGGCTGGGTGGCTTTGGGACAATCACCAGGAGACAACTGGGTGGCTTGGGACAAGCAGGCGATGAGTTATATAGTCCTGCCTTAGGCATGTAAGCCAGCCAAACCCCACCTCACGGGGCAAATTGGAGGAGGAAAGACTATTACGTATGTTTGCTGCTTTGAGTTATTTCTACAAATCATAGAGGTGGGATAAAAATCTAATTGAAAATACACTGACTTGCTCCAAACTAACATAGCTGCTTTTATGCTTCCTTCCCTTCAACCCTCAAAAATCCATAGCTGTAGCACAAAACCTTTTAGAGCAAGTGGCAAGAATAAGTTCTAAAAATACTCCATGCAGCAGAGAGTAAGTACATCCTTGGGATTTTGAGCAATGAAGGCCCATTAATAGTTTTCAATAATACATAAGTAAAGTTTTAAGTGGGTCACCTTTTAGAGACAGCTTTTAGAGACACGCTTAGAGTTTCATGGGGAAGGGACGGAAGGAAGGAAGGAAGGGAGGGAGGGAGGGAGGGAGGGAGGGAGGGAGGGAAATGAGAAGAATGGAGGAAAGGACAGAAAAAGGAATGAAAAAAGGAGGGAGGGATGAAGATGGGACAGAGAAATGAGGAAAGGAGATGGAAAAAGGGAGGGAGGGAGGAACAAAGGAAGGAGATGGAAAGGGAGGGAGGGAGGGAGGAAGGGAAGGAAGGTGGGACAGAGAAATGAGGAAGGAAAGAAGGAAGGAAGGAAGGAAGGAAGGAAGGAAGGAAGGAAGGAAGGAAGGAAGGAAGGAAGGAAGGAAGGGAGGGAGCCAACTTCAACATAGCTTGGAAGAGAGGCTACTAAACACTTCCACGGGACCGACAGAAAATAAACTTGGCTAGATGTAGCCCACTGTGGCTTTATAGCTACATGCAACCCCCAGTTTCCGGGCCCTGATTCGGCCCAACTTCCTTTGCGATCGCATCTTCTAATCCGATTTGGCCCCCATTCAATCTTTGGCCACTGGAAAAAAAAAAAAAACCATGGGCTAACGAAGGAGATTAGCTCACCCCATCCTGGTTTCAACACGACCTAGATTTTGTAACTGCACTTAGGAAGCGGTCCCTCAAGACTTACTTTAAAAAAAAACCCCAAAAAAACACACAAAACCCAACTCAACCTTTTTTTGTTCAATTCCAAAATCAGTTCTTCTTAAGTCTGTGGCTTCTTAAGAAGGTAAAAAAAGAGGATGTTTTTTTTCCCACGCTAAAACAATCCTCCTTAAGAAAAAGAAAAAGTAAAGCTGTTTGCAGAAATCTCTGGAGATTTGAGGCAAGGCCTGTTTTGAGGAAATGCAAGCAGAGGGACGTGGAATCGCAGGATTGGAAGGGATCTCGAAGGTCATCTAGTCCAACCTCCCTGCCCAATCAGGAGCCCGCACACCATCCTGGACAAAGGGTTGTCCAATCTTTTCTTGAAAACCTCCAGCGATGGAGCGCACCCACAAACTCTGGGAATCAAGTTGATTCACTCTAAGGAAATTCCTTCTTATTTCCAGACTGGCGCTCCCTCCCTCTGACGTCGTCTTTGGACCAAAAACCAATTCAAATGGGAAATTGGGCATGTTGAGAGACGATTGATCTGGGATTTTGATCAGAAGGTCCCACGTAGCTACAAGCAAGCAAGGCTGAAGTACCAAAGGTCCATCCATTGCCCTTATCCATAAACCATGGTCTACAAGCCACAATTGCTGGATTGAGAAACCACACCGTGAGATCAGCAAGGCGATGCAGTGGCCGATGTGTGAAGGGGATGCTGGCTAGTTCCCAACATTCAGGCCAGGCCTGCTTTGAGAAAATGCAAGCAGAGGGACATAGAATCATAGGGTTGGAAGGGACACTGGAGGTCACCTAGTCCAACCCCTGTCCAATCGGAAATCCTCAAACCATTCCAGACAAATGCTAGTCCAATTTGTTTCCTTGAAAACAGCCAGTGACGAAGCACCCCCAACTCAAGCCGTCCCACAGCTTCTTAATTCCCACTGTCAGGAAATTCCTTCTTATTTCCAGATTGGAGCTCCTCTTGAGGACATCTTCCGATCAAAAACCAGTTAAAATGGGAAATTGGGCAAGCTGAGAGATTTATCTGGCCTTCTGATGAGAAGGTCCATCAGGAACCAGGTAAGTTGCAGGCAAGCAAGAATGAGGTAACAAAGCATCTCCTCCCCCCACCCACCCCCCAGGCTGGAGGGTGGGGAGGAATTTAAAGCTCTTTTTAAATGCTCCAGATTGTAAACCAAGATTCCCCCAGGCTGGTTGATCTTTTTCTTATTAGCAGAGGGGTTGCTTGAAGTGAAATTGCAAGGCGGACGTGACCTTAAAAGTTAGCAAAACTCTATACCCTCTGCTGTGTCTTCTTCTGAAAACCGGACGGTTGGGCTAAAATAAGTTGTTCCTGTTTTTTCCAATTCAAGAAACTGGAGTGAAGAAGCTGAGGACCAGCCTCAGGAAGAGAATTTTATTTATTTATTTATTTTTAAAAAATGCGTAAAGCTGAATCTGTGTTCCAGACGATAATTCCTGTTTGCTGCAACTGGATGCATACAAACCCCGTTTGGTTCCATTTATACAAACAGGCCCATCAAGCAAACTCACTTCTGGTTGACTGGATCCCCTGGCTAAGCCATGGCTTCTCCATACATTCTCCTTACCCATAAACCACAATCTACAAGCCATTATAGCTGGATTTGGAAACCACACCAAGCTCAATCAGCAAGATGATGTGTGAACATGGCTACTGGTTAGGTCCCCACAACAATCTTCCCTAGCTCAGCAGCTGCAACCATGTACACAACATTATTGTTTCACTGCAAAAATCCCTGTTATGATTTTGTAGGGACCATATAAAAGGATACAGACCAAGACACGTAATTCCAAAAGGTTCTGCTTTTTGGGGGTCCTAAAAATACTCCACCTGGAAGTTCAAATCCCTGAATTATTTTTTTTTTTGCAACTGGGGGCGATTAAACTCATGCTTTGTATTGCTCTGGGGCTTGGAAAGCCCTCAAGTCACTAGTTCTCATGAGGAGTGCAAGACTCTAGAGCAGGCATGTCCAATCTACGGCCCACGGGCTACATAAAGATCATAAAAAAATAAAGGAAAAAATGTGTTATTAACTGTTTTAACCACTCCGTTGTGTCTGACTCTTGGCGACATTACAGGCAAGTGCTCTCCATACTTATAAAGTTATTTATATATTATTTATACATGTTAATTATACATTTTGTATGTGGCCCAAGACAGTTCCTCTTCACTCAATGTAGCCCAGGGTAAGACAAAACCACAATCATGGTTTAGAGCACAGCTCCCCAACATTTCCAGCTTTGTGGATCCGTGGTGGGGAGGGGACGGTTCACGCAAAGGGCCAGCAAGTGTGCGCATGCACACGGGCCTGCCATTAACACAAATGGAACGCACACACTCGGACAAATGAGGACGCACTTGTGCGCTTGCTGGCCATTTCCACAGCCCAGCTGCAAACACCCCACGGCCCGCTCGTGGGCCCCAGCCGACAGATCGGGGACCCCTGGTTTAGCGCATCAGCCACTTACAAAGCCAGACCTGGTTAAACCCTCAAACTGTTCCTTCTCCAGATGCGAGGATACAGATCTACTTAATTCTCCTTACATTTTCCCTCCTCTTCCTTTTTTCCTTTTGTGCTATGTTTTTTCAACCATGAACCCGGAAGGCAATGCAATCTCTGGGCACTTTTGAGTTAAAGGTTGGGAGAACCACCTCTTTAAATAAACACCTATCAAATAACCGACAAACACAACCCAGTGTCCAAATTCCAGTGTCTTGTTTTCCAACCCAAAGGCGAACCGACAGTTGTCTTTCCTCATGCACGCTGCAGCACCGAAATCGAACACGCAGGCCGGCCACCTTACACAACATTTGTGTCCTGTATTTTATACTACACTGTTTTAATTCCAGGGTTCTCAGGAAACAGGCTGGATTCTTGTCTGCTCCGTTTTCAAGTTGGGGACAGGGGTGGGAAAACTAAAGAATGTACTATACAGGCTAACAGTTGGAAGGGACCTCGGAGGTCTTCTAGTCCAACCCTCTGCTCAAGCAGGAGACCCTATCCCATTCCGGACAAGTGGCTGTCCAGTCTCTTCTTCTTAAAAAGCCTCCAGTGATGAAGCACCCACAACTTCTGGTGGCAAGCTGTTCCGCTGGTTAATTGTTCTGACTGTCAGGAAACTTCTCCTTAATTCTCTTTTGGATCTCTGATAAGCTTCCATCTGTTACTTCTCGCCCTGCCCTCAGGTGCTTTGGAGAATACGTCAACCCCCTCTGTTGTGACAAACCCCCTCAAATACTAAAAGGCTGCTACAAGGTCACCAGATCAACTCATCTGAAAAAGGTGATCAAACTGATCAACCTAACAGGAAGCTCAGATCTTCCCCTCCGGATTTATTTCCTCCAACCCAGTTTGAAGCAAGCAAGAACAAATTCGGGAGGGAGGGAGGGAGGGAGGGAGGGAAGGGGTGAGGAAAGGACCCAGACTGTTGGGGGCAATAAGCTGACTTTGTAATAATGCCGCTTGGGGGGGGAGGGGCGAAAGCCCTAATAAGCAGGCATATACATAGAACGAAGGCTATTGCTAAGCACATTGATTTGTGCTTCTTAGATTGTAAGCCGCCCTGAGTCTTCGGAGAAGGGCGGGATATAAATGGGATTAAAATAAATAAATAAATAAAGCGTGGGCGCCCACAGCAAGCCCTACCGTTAAAAGGCACCAAAGACTATGGTTCCCAGCCTGCATTGCTTGCATGGCAACAGTCACGCCACAGGGTTGCGGAGGCATCGAATTGCAAAGCCTGACGCAAAAGCCGCTCTTGGCCAACCAGAGGCGGCCAAAAGAATGTCAACAAACAAGGAGGCCTGGGCACCACATGACGGCCAGACAAGCAAACAAGCCTCAGATGCACAATTGCAAGAAAGCCAGCCTGACTCTTGCACACCACCCGCTCTTGCACACCCTAACCCCGCCTGGGGAAAGCAACCACGCAATTAAAGGCGACTAATCTGGATGGAAGCCGACCTAGTGATCTGGTTCCAAAAGAGGTTTTAGACAATTCTACCAGCAAGCAGAGGGCTTGTGTACAGACACACACACACACACACACACACAACTGCACAGCATTGCCAACCCTGCAGAGGCAAACAAACAAACGTTGGTCAATTTTCTCGTTGGGAAACTTCACCAAGCCTTTTGCATATTTCCTGAAGAGGGCGGGTTGCCCAGGCCAGAGAGAGATAAACATCCACGCCAAAGTTGTTTCCACACAAGGAGAGATTAAAACAGCTCAACACTCAAAAAACCCCATCCACTCAGGGGGGGTCCCTTTTAAGGCAACCGAACAAAATCCATCGTTCTACTTGACAAAAAGCCTCGGGGGAGGGGGGGGGGACCCAAAACACAAGATACAAAAACAGGAAATGCCTTTCCTCTTCCGGCTTCATCTGTGTACTTTATAATTTGGTTTTGTGTTTTTTTGTTGTTGTTGTTGTTTTATTTTAAACCACAATGTAACTGAATGAAGGGCCCCCCCGAATTTCCCGAAGGGGGCGGGAAATAAAACAGGTTAAACCAGCAACAGTAACAATGCCAGCAATAAGATTTTAAACAAAGGCCACACAAACACAGACGGCGCAGATCCCCAAATTATAGCGATGCACTCTTAAACCAACCACGTTTCTTTTTTAAAAAAACAACCTGCAGCTCTTTAAGGATTACAAAATAATAACAATAATAATAATCCATAAAACCTCTTTTAAGGATTGCCTTTTTTGGGGGGGGGGCATTGCATGCTAAAGCAACTAGACCCAGAGACAGCTTTTTTCCCCTTGTACCATCAATCTAATTCCCACAGCACTGCCATATATCTAAGGATATTTACCCATGTAGTAGGGCTGTATTACTATTATCCTACTCATCTTTTCTACTATCTTCTCCTATTCTTATATTACTCTGTTGTTCGTATGTACAATGAGTATGCACCAGAGGAGACCAATTCCTTGGGAGTCCAATCACACTTGGCCAATAAAGAATATTCTATATTCTAATATTCTATACACAGTCCACCATTTCAGCCCCATGTGTTAGAGGTAAATCTAGTTGGCGTTTTCATCCAATCTCCATCCTCGTTGACATCCCTTATAAAGACTAATTAAACAACACCCTCTTCGCCCTTGACTTGGCCCATCAACCCTTCCCTTCTCCCTCTGCCCAGAAATCTTTGGACCTAAATTCAGAAGGAAAGAAAATACCTGGAAGTCGTAGAGTGCCACAATATTATCATGTTTCAGTTCCTAGAAAGAGAAAGAGGGGAGGGGGGGTTAACGGTGACCACAAACACAGCTTGTAATTCAGACTGATAAGGTTTGATCTCTCCACAGTCCCAGTTTACCTTCAAGATCTTGATCTCCTTTCCTAAGAGAGTTTGGGACTTGGCCAGGTTTTTCTTGTTAATGCATTTGATGGCCACCTCAACTTCAGGTTTCTGAAAGTTTGGAAGATCAAGGTGAACAGGAGCTCCTGAGTTTTTCAGTCACACACTTCAACACACCCACAAGGCTCAGTTAATGACCCCCCACCCCACCCCACCCCACCCCGACCCCCTGGTTTATCAACTACAATATCTGACTTTGCACCGCAAACCGGGTCAAATGCACACAAACGACGTTGTCAGTAGTTTTGAGTCGCTTGGAGTCACGAGATAGGCAGCCGATAAATTTGATCACAATTTAACTGTAAAAGTTGATCTGGAAATGTTGGTTGTTGGGTTTTTTTTTCTTTTCCTTTTTGGTCTTTAGCCAAGACAAGTTCAGACTTGCCAGCTCCGATTTAATTCCTTTCCCCTCTTAACATGTCCTCCAGCACAAAACCGCTTCCAAATTAAATAAGGCCTTAGTTCCAGCAACACACTTCAACCGCCTCCTCCTGCCTCCTCGCTTCACCCTTCGGGTCCCCCCAATAAATAATTATTATAGCCTGTGAGATGCTCCCTTTTTTCAAGAATGGCTCAACCCTGTTAGAGAAGCAATTCTGATTTTGCAAACTCTTTTCTTTGCCAAGATCCTTCCTCTTCCAAAAACAAAACTCTGCCTTTATGTATTTATTTATTTATTTTTATTTATTTTAATTCCATTTATATCCCGCCCTTCTCCGAAGACTCAGGGCGGCTTACAAGCTTAGCAGTAGCCTTCATTCTATGTATATGCCTGCTTATTAGGGCTTTCACACACACACCCCAAGCGGCATTATTACAAAGTCAGCTTAATTGCCCCCAACAATCTGGGTCCTCATTTTACCTACCTCGGAAGGATGGAAGGCTGAGTCAACCTTGAGCCTGGTGGGACTCGAACCTGCACTAATTGCAGGCAGCTGGTGTTACTTAAGGAGGCATTAGCCCACTGCTCCACCAAGGCACCTCCCTCCTCCTCCAAAGATAATCATTTAGATTTTGTCAATACATAAAATGCAGCCTTATTTATCCTGCTACCAGCCTAAAGCAATCCAGGTGTTCCCCTGTCTTGAGGTTCTTAAGTCTCCCTTAGAGACCCCGCCATTAAATAGAAGCCCAAAATATGTTTATTTATAGATCCTCCAGGAAAAACAAGAGGCTTCCCCCCCCCCCCCGCCTTGCTTTGTGGCTGCTTTAAGATAGGAAACCTTGCCAAGCCAGGAAGATAAGGCTTGGGTTTTTTTTCCTGTGCCTAAGTAAATTCTCCATTTCTTTCCCATAATTGCATCAGCCCAGTGATTCAGTCGCTGCCCCTTTTGCAAAGTTCCTTGAGAAAAAAATCTGTTTTTAAACAGATCCTTGGGGATCTTAAGAGAAGCACGCCGTGACCTCCTTGCCTGGCCTACTTGTGGATTAATTTGAAATTTGGGGGTTGCTGGAAAAGTCAGAGGAGTTTCTTAGAAGGGGCTGGGGGAAAAAGAGGTTATCTACCACTCCCGACATAGATTTTGAAGTATTAACTTGTCTTTTGCTTGCTGCAGGGACCAAGTTGATTGAATCAATGGTTGAATTACTCCTTTTTCACTGTCTAATCTGATATTGACATTTCCAGACAGAATTGAGAACATCTCAATTTATTTATTTATTGCCCTGTACACCGCCCTGAGTCCTTCGGGAGAAGGGCGGTATAAAAATTTAATAAATATAAATATATATATCTAAAAATCCTTCCCCCTCCTTTTTTTTTTGATAAAGAGGCCAGAAAATTTATAACAACACAAAACAAAACTTTTACCTCTTTGTGCCTGCCTTTAAAGACCACCGCAAAAGCTCCATGCCCGATCAGATCTTTCCTGCTGAATTCAAATTTTCCAACCGCTTCCATGTCGTTTCTGAAGGCGGGTGACAAAAAATAAGTAAGTTTTTTTTTTTAAAAAAAATAAATACAAAATTGGAAAGAAATTGGGGGAGGGGGAGAGGAAAGGAAACCCAAGCTTTTTGATAGCCAAAATATTTCTTTCCCAGAAAGGGGGGGGGGGGAGGAGGCGAGAAAAACAGGAGTCGGTTTTCCAAGCTGCTCCTCTCCCTCCCCTTGGGATCAAACTCACCAGGAACTAGAAACTTGAAAAAGTAAAGTTTCTCTCCTGTCGATCCAGGGGTGTGTGTGGGGGGGAGGGGTGTTTAATTCCCATATGGTCCCCTACTCTTGGTTGGAAAGAGATCGGGGACTTTCCCCCCCCCATTAATGCCTGTGGGGCGGGGAAATAAGTGCTGGGGGACCCCTAAACCAAGCCAATCATGCCCCCCCAGGTCACCGCCGATTTGCTCCCCACCTTAAACGCCCCCAGGCGGACACGAGGCGCTCATCGCCCCCAGGAGCCGCTCCGATCCGTCGCCAAGGCCACCTTCAGATCCCGAGGAAGGGGGGGGGGGGAAACAAAAGAAACCACTTTTATTAAAGTTTTTCCACCCCCCCCCTGCAAAAGGAAAAGGGGGTTGGGAAATATCTCCCCCCTCCCCCAGCCTCTTTAAATAAGAGCCAAGCTACCTTCAGGATCCCCAAAAGGGGAGGGGGGAAGGAAAAAGACCACTTTATTAAAGTCTGCCCCCCCCCAAAAAGGAAAAGGGGGTTGGGAAATATCTCCCCCCTCCCCCAGCCTCTTTAAATAAGAGCCAAGCTACCTTCAGGATCCCCCGAAGGGGGGGTGGGTGGGGGTGGAGATCACTTGAATAAAGTCCGCCCCCCCAAAGGAAAAGGGGGTGGGAAATATCTCCCCCCCCCGTCCCCAAGCCAAGCCACCTTCAGGATGCCCAAAAGGGGGGGAGGGGAGGAAAAAGACCACTTTATTAAAGTCCCCAACCCACCCCCCCTTAAAAAAAGGAAAAGGGGGGGTTTGGGGGAAACTCTCCCCCCTCTCCCCTCCCCCAGCCCCCTCCTCCAGAGCTCCCCCCCCCAATCCACCTTAAGCGCCCTCGCCTTTCGGGCCGATGCCGGGCGAGGCTCGGCGACCCCCGCGGCGCCCTCGCCGGCCGCGCCACCGCTGGCCAGATGCGCGGAGGGAGGGAGGGAAGGAGCGAGGGGCGTCCGCCCCCCCCAAAGAAGCGGCGAGGGGGGTCGTCCAAGGCCAGGCGAGCGAAGGCGACTCCCCCAGCTGGGCTGCGCGGCTGCCGGGCTCCGCTGGGCTCCGCTGGGCTGGAGGAGTCGCTGGCTCGTCCGCTCGCTCGCTCGCTCGCTCGCAAGGAGGGCAGCGCAGGCGCCGCCGAGCCCAGGGCCGCCTGCCAGCCAGCCAGCCCGCCCGCCCGCCGGTCCAGCCTCCCGAAGCAGCCGGGGAGGCGGCCAGGGCGGCCTTTTAAAGGCGCCGCCGCCGCCGGTGAGTCAGGCGCCCGCCAGCCCAGAAGCAGAGGCTGCGGAGGGGAGGGGGATCTCCTCTTAAGGGTGGGTGGGAGACAGAGGGAGGGAGAGAGAGAGAGAGAGACCAAGGCGGGGTGGGTGGGTGGGTGGGTGGCTGGGGGCGGTGGAACTGCCTGCCACTTGAAGATTTATTTATTTTATTTTATTTTATTTTATTTTATTTTATTTTATTTTATTTTATTTTATTTTATTTTATTTTATTTTATTATTTTATTGTATTGTATTGTATTGTATTGTATTTTATTGTATTGTATTTTATTTTATTATTTTATTTTATTTTATTATTTTATTTTATATTTTATTATTTTATTTTATTATTTTATTTTATTTTATTTTATTATTGTATTGTATTGTATTGTATTGTATTGTATTGTATTGTATTATTTTATTTTATTTTATTATTTTATTTTATATTTTATTTTATTTTATTATTTTATTTTATTTTATTATTTTATTTTATTTTATTATTTTATTTTATTATTTTATTTTATTATTTATTTTATTTTATTGTATTGTATTTTATTTTATTTTATTTTATTATTTTATTTTATTTATTTTATTTTATTATTTTATTTTATTTTATTTTATTATTTATTTTATTTTATTTTATTTATTTATTTGGATTTATAGACCGCCCCTCTCCGAAAGGACTCCGGCCGGTGTACAGGGCAACATATGCACACACGTTTAATTTTATTTTAATTTCTACATTGCACTGTTTTAGTTTGCCCTGTAAACCGCCCTGAGTCCCTCGGGAAAAGGGCGGTATATACATCGAAACAAACAAACAAACAAAAGCAAACAAACTATAAACAACACGTGATGTATAAAAATTAAAATGAGATTCAATCAAAATAGCCCTAAACAATAAACACATAGTAAAATTTAAAGTTTTTAAAATTTAAGATCTAAAATCCCAATCCCTCAGTCCAGGCCGGCAAGTTCAAGATGGCCCTCGCGTGCAAGGATTTTTTTTTGGGGGGGGGGTCGCTCCACGCGTGGTGGGCTGCTGAGGCCAGATTGGAAAAAAAAATCTTTCTCACTGGGAGGGGGAGGAGGAGGAAGAGGAGGAAGGGGAAGGAGGAGGAAATGAAGGGGAAAGAAGGGAGAGAAGAAGAGGAAGAAGAGAGAAGGAGAAAAGGCAGAGGAGGAGGAGGGAGAGGAAGAAGGGAAGGCGGAGGAAATGAAGGAAAGAAGAAAGGAGAGGAGGAAGAGGAAGAAAAAAGAAGAGGAGGGAAAGGAAGGAGGGAAGGAGGAGGAAATAGAGGAGAAAGAAGGGAGAGAGGAGGAGGAGGTGGAGAATGGAGAGGAAGAAGGAGGAGGTGAGGAACGTAAAATTCACACAAGCCCAAAACCTAAGAGAGAACTTTTATAAAATGTTTTATAGGTGGCATTTAGATCCTAAAAAGCTTGCAAGTATGTATCCGAATTATCAACCTAAATGTTGGAGATGTGGTGGCAAAGACGCAACGTATTTTCATATATGGTGGACCTGCAAAAAGGTTAAGGCTTTTTGGATAAAAATTTGGTGGAATATGCAGAAGATCTTCAAGCAAAGGATAAAGTTTTGTCCGCAATTGTTTTTATTGGGCATAATTACAGATGCTACTGTTGTGGACATTAAGTTGATGTTGAATTTAATCACAGCAGCAAGACTCTTAATAGGTCAATATTGGAAAAAGGAGGAACTGCCGACTACAGAAGAATGGACTTTAAAGGTTTCTGACCTGGCGGAAATGGCAAAGATCTCGGCTTATTTGAAAGATCATTCGCAAGAACGTTATATTATGGAGTGGAAAAAGTGGATTGATTATATCCAGAACAAATATGGGACTAAAAAGTTTCATTTAGCATTTGAATAAATCTTCCTTTCTTTTTTCTTTTCTTTTTCTTTTTACATGTAATATTATTATTGCTTGTAGTTATCTTATATGAGCTAGAGAGCGATAGATTTAATAGTTTATTGTTGTTAGCATATGGATGTTTATGATTGTTCTTTGTTTTTATACCTTGTACTTAGCTCTGGGAAGTCGGGGGGGGGGGGGAAGGGGGAAATGGGGGGGAGGGATAGGGAGGGTTAGTTAGGGGTGGGGGGAGGGGGGGATTGCTAAAGATAAAATGTACTGTAAAACTTTTCAATAAAAAAAAGGAGGAGGAAATAAAGGAGAAAGAAGGGAGAGAAGAAGGAAGAGGAAGAAAAGGAGAGAAGAAGAAGAGACGGAGGTGGAGAATGTGGAGGAAGAAAGGAAGGAGCAGAAGGAAATGAAGGAAAAAGGAGAGAAGAAGAAAGAGGAAGAAAAGGAGGAGAAGAAGGAAGAGGAAGAAGGGAAGGAGGACAAGGAGGAGAAAACAGGAGAAGGGAGAGAAGAAAAGGAGGAGAAGGAGAGAAGGAAGAGGAAAAGAAGAAGAGAAGGAAAAGAAGAAAGAGGAAAAAGAAGGAGAGGAAGAGAAGAAAGAGTATTTTTCACAATCTCGGGGCAGATGGGGAAAGAAAAGGAGAAGAGGTTTTTTTCATAATAACAGAGATATTTTTTTCCTCCCCATATAATAAGCTAAAGGTTCCCCCGCACATGCGTGCTAGTCGTTTCCGACTCTAGGGGCCGGTGCTCATCTCCGTTTCAAAGCCGAAGAGCCAGCGCTTGTCCGAGGACGTCTCCGTGGTCATGTGGCCGGCATGACTAGACGCCAAAGGCGCACGGAACGCTATTACCTTCCCACCGTAGTGGTCCCTATTTTTCTACTTGCATTTTTACGTGCTTTCGAACTGCTAGGTTGGCAGAAGCTGGGACGAGTAACAGGCGCTCACTCTGCTACGCGGCACTCGGGATTCGACCCGCCAAACTGCCGACCTTCCAATCGACAAGCTCAGCGTCCTAACCCACTGAGCCACCGCGTCCCTATAATAATATAGTAATATAATATAATAATGGAGGAGAAAACTCACTTAAAATATTATTCACCATATCCTTCCAAGAGCCTGCTTATAAACAGCCAAACATTTCGCTGCCTCCCAACACTGAGCATCTACCGCACATCCCCCATTCTTAGGATGGGAATGTTGTGATATTGTTTTAAAAGATTAGTCTTATTTTTATGGCTATAATCCCTATTATTACTAGTCCTCCTGCTCTGCTGTTATTAATACAGCCATTCCCGTACAGCTCCCCCTGGTGCTGTAATCTGCTCTAATTATTTACCCAAACACCTAGGAGGCGGATTGTGTTCCAATAACTGCTACTGGTCTTATTCTGATAGGAAATCTGGATTTGTTTATACTTCCCCCGAAGGCAGAGTCCCGCCCTCCTCCCATCTTTGAAGTGCCCGTCTCGCCTACTCTTTCCTTGTGGCCTCCCATCCCTGGCAGGCGAAGCGCTCTTTACAAACAAACAAAGCCAAGGCACGGTTTTCGTAGGCAAATAAAAAGAGGCAATTGTCAGCTGGGGGGGGGCAGCATTGGATGGAAAGCATGCAGGGTGCTTTTATCTGAGGGGGGGGAGAGTTAATTCCCAGCCTCTTTGCAGGCGGCTCAGGGTTTGATCCCCATGTTTCCACGGATAATTGCAGGTAACTGCAAAGAAGGGATAATATACGATTCGGCCCTTTGAGGTAGGCCAGACAAGAAGCACAAGTAGGAGAACGAGCTTTGCTCTTCTGGCGAGCTTTCATTGACAGAGGCTGGCAAATCCGAAAGCATTTCTCCCCTTCCGAAGTGCTTCCCACGCCTTCCCTCCTTCTGTGGGCTGAGAAGTCTTTTACAAACCAGGTGTGTGTGTGTGTGTTGTCTCTGGAGGGAGGAAATGGAGGGAGGGAGGAAAATGGGAGGGAGAGGGTAGGAAGGAAGGGAAATAAGGGAGGGAAGGAGGAAGGAAGGAAAATGAGAGGAAGGAAGGAAAATGGGAGGGAGAGAGGGTAGGAAGGAAGGGAAATAAGGGAGGGAAGGAGGAAGGAAGGAAAATGAGAGGAAGGAAGGAAAATGGGAGGGAGAGGGGAGGAAGGAAGGAAGGAAAAGGGGAGGGAGAGGGGAGGAAGGAAGGAAGGAAAAGGGGAGGGAGAGGGGAGGAAGGAAGGAAGGAAGGAAAATGGGAGGGAGAGGGGGGGAAGGAAGGAAGGGAGAGGGGAGGGAGAGGGGAGGAAGGAAGGAAGGAAAATAAGGGAGGGAGGGAAGGAGGAAGGAAAATGAGAGGAAGGAAGGAAGGAAAATGGGAGGGAGAGAGGGTAGGAAGGAAGGAAGGAAGGAAAATGAGGGAGGGAAGGAGGAAGGAAGGAAGGAAAATAAGGGAGGGAAGGAGGAAGGAAGGAAAATGAGAGGAAGGAAGGAAAATGGGAGGGAGAGGGGAGGAAGGAAGGAAGGAAAATGAGGGAGGGAGGGAAGGAAGGAAAGAAAATAAGGGAGGGAGGGAAGGAGGAAGGAAGGAAAATGAGAGGAAGGAAGGAAGGAAAATAAGGGAGGGAGGGAAGGAGGAAGGAAGGAAATTAAGGGAGGGAGGGAAGGAGGAAGGAAGGAAAATGAGAGGAAGGAACGAAGGAAAATGGGAGGGAGGCAGGCAGGATTTCCCGGATTTATTTTTTTATTTTATTTTATTAAATAAATGAAAATGATCAATGGATTCTCAACTTGTATTCTCTTTTCTAACAGCCAAATCCTACTGCTCCATCTTCTTCCGTTTGTGGCCAACTTTCGTTCCAGTTCTTTTTTCAAAAGCTGATTACCAAGATAGATGCACACTTTGGCTTGTAAAATAATTATTCCAGCCTGAATCATCTTTCATCCCCTACGGATCCCTCAACGTTTCTCATAGCGTCCCAAGAGAAGGCTGCATCTCTGTAACCTTGAATCAGAGAAGCAAACCCATTGTATGGTCCCTTCTTCCAATCTGCCTCTTTCCGTTTCCGATGACTATAAGCCAATGTGCTGGATGGGACTTGTATATACTTGGATATTCCCTAGAATCTACAGGTGGAAGTTTGTAGTCTACACTACTCCATCCTCTATCAATAGTCAGATGCGAGATACGTGCCAGGAAGAACAGTTCCTTGAAGAATGTTACCAATTCATGGTCATCTGCCAAGAAGGTTATGAGTCATCCAGTCCTGGGTTCTGATCTTGGTTGTCTTTAGATCTTATTGAAGTCAACCCTAACAAAAGGAGGACCTCTTGCTTTCTGGTGTGACTATCCACACAAAACTATTGGTCAAATATAGAAAGAAGAAGAAGAAGAAGAAGAAGAAGAAGAAGAAGAAGAAGAAGAAGAAGAAGAAGAAGAAGAAGAAGAAGAAGAAGAAGAAGAAGAAGAAGAAGAAGAAGAAGAAGAAGAAGAGAAAGAAAAAGAAAGAAAGAAAGAAAGAAAGAAAGAAAGAAAGAAAGAAAGAAAGAAAGAAAGAAAGAAAAAGAGAAGGAGATGATTATTATTTTGATAAAGTATGTGGTTCTTTTTACTTTGTGCATTGGACTCTCCTCGATTAATATTTAACCTACCTGTGCAATTTCCACTCGGCTTCATGAAAACATTGGCCTAAATAATCCTGATTTTTGAATAAAAGAGGTGGTAACTTGTCACCCTTGCTGCTTTGAAAGTATTGGATGCATCACTGCTTAATTATCAAGATTAGGCTCATTTTGCTAAGCAGTTGCTTGGTTATATAATGAATTAGTGATGTCAGGGACAATGTCCTGGCTGCAGAAGCATACTGGGGTGTGCGTGAGTTTGGGAGAATTCCACTGGAGTCGTTCTGGGAAGGGTAGACGTCAAAAAGTTGAACCAGGGTTGTTGAGTAATCCTTCCCTTTGTTAGGCTAATTCCTGTGGTCACTCCGGCCTTACCTGGAGCTCACCAGATGTTCTTTGATGACTGCTCCCAGATTTTCCAGTCAGCAAGACCCACGTTCTTAACTAAACCTGACCATGGTTTACTGATTCTCCCACAGCTTGCTGCATCTGCACATCCACTTGGCGTCTGGGTTAGATCACTTTCTGACAAATATTTGGGAGGCTGTAACAACAGCCAAAAGTGACACGGGTTGGATAGGAACAGGACGTGAGCTGCTGCGAGGAGCGAAGCTCAGAAGATGCCCACTTGGTTCACCTCCAGCAGCTGCTTCCTACTATATCAATCGGCTGTTTTGCACAGCCCGCAGAAAGCCGCATTGAGAAGTTTCATTTTGTTCAGACGCAAAACTTTCCCACTCTGAAAAGAACACGGCTTCCTCGCCGGTAGACCCAAAAGTTTGCATCCAGCTTTTCCCCCCAAAGCTGCTAGTTTACTCTACGTAAAACACATGGAGGTGACTAAACATAGAAGCCCTACTATCTTCTTTCTCCAACTCTCCTATCTGGTGCCTTTCCTTGGCTGTTTGATATTCCAATGCTTTTTTCCTGGACAAGAAGCAATGGATGGAAACTAATCAAGGAGAGAAGCAACCTAGAACTAAGGAGAAACTTCCTGACAGAACAATTAACCAGTGGAACAACCTGCCTCCAGAAGTGGTGAATGCTCCAACACTGGAAGTTTTTAAGAAGAGACTGGACAGCCATTTGTCTGAAATGGTATAGGGTTTCCTGCCTGAGCAGGGGGTTGGACTAGATGACCTCCAAGGTTCCTTCCAACTTCTTCTTCTTCTTCTTCTTCTTCTTCTTCTTCTTCTTCTTCTTCTTCTTCTTCTTCTTCTTCTTCTTGTTATTATTATTATTATTATTATTACTATTACTACAACAACAACCACCCAGATTGGTGTATTAGGTGGCAGACTCTTTTAAGGGTGAGCTTGTCTCCGTTGGGATGCTAAGTCAGTGGTTGAACGGGAGATAAACAGGAAATGCTGAGGGCTCCGAGCACAATTCTCTATGTGTGATGATAGGCACACACAGATAGCAAAGCATGGAAATAGAGGTGGACATCAGAATCGGACTAAAGCTGGAAGGGACCATGGAGGTCATCTAGTCCAACCCCCTGCTCAAGTAGGAGAACCTATACCACTTCAGACAGGTGACTGTCCAGTCTCTTCTTAAAAAACCTCCAGCGATGGAGCGCCCACAATTTCTGGAGGCAAGCAGTTCCACTGGTTAATTGTCCTCGCTGTCAGGAAGTTTCTCCTTAATTCCAGGTTGCTTGATTAGTTTCCATCCATTGTTTCTTGTCTTGCCTTCTGGTGCTTTGGAAAATAACTTGACACCCCCCCCCCTCCTTCTTGTGTGCAGCCTCTCAAATACTGGAATACATGGATACCTGTTTACGTGTAGACAGACATGGACATGAAGAGAAGAAGGGAAGAGAAGGAGAAACAGAAGGGAAGGGAAAATAAAGAAAAGAGGAGAGGAACAGACTTCTGCCAGGTTCTTAGATAAATCTCTGCTGGCTTTTTTTGGCAGAAGGAACTGAGCCTTTAAAGCAGAGGTCTTCAAACTCGGCCCTTTTATGACTCATGGACTTCAACTCCCAGAATTTCTCAGCCAGGCATGCTGGCTGAGGAATTCTGGGAGTTGAAGTCCATGAGTCATAAAAGGGCCGAGTTTGAAGACCCCTGCTTTAAAGCAATGTTTTTCAGCCTTCCCAGTTTTAAGATGTGTGGACTTCAACTCCCAGAAATCCTCAGCCAGCTTGAATCCTGGGAGTTGAAGTCCACATATCTTCAAAGTTGCCGAGGTTGAAAAAAACACATGATTTAAAGCTTTTCCTATTTGCTCTTTGAATACTGCCCTCCCAACCATCTGGGTGTTTTGAACTCACACTTCATAGGACACCTTTGGAAGCTGAATTTCTGGAAATAATTGGTTGAAGTAACTGACTTTTTAGATCTGACGTTCCTCCAGTGAGTCAGTTTGATTCCAGCAACGGAGTGAGTCATCTACCAGTTTGATCTTTCGACAAAAGTAAACAAGGGTCAAAATAAATAGTATTAGTATTAATAATAATGCTAGTCTTCAGGTCACAAGAATCCTGCTGTCGAAAATCAAGAGAGAACATTTAGATGTTCAGCTCCAGTGATGAGGTAGGAAAAGTTCTCAGCTGATTCACAAAGAATCCTTGTGGACTAATTATGTCATTAAATTAATGAATTGGCCCCGGCCTGGGAAACGAAGCCTTCCCAAACTGGTGACCTCGAGTAGCATTGCAAGTCCATCTGAGTGTTGTGTGTTCACACTTCGGTTGCTCATAGGCAAAACAAGATGTGGAGCACAGCGTTTTTGGTTGCGCTGGGTTCTTGGTTACATCACTCACAAGAGATGTTGTGATGTGAGATCACTCATGCTGGGGCTCATAAGTATGTGTGGGGGGCATGGTCATAGGCAGGAGAACCAAATCTGGGTTGCAGAAATTTAGATGACCTCTAGAAGGCAGCAGAGAGACAGCGTGCTTGCATGTGGCTGCCACCTAGTGGTCGTTCCAAAATTGTGCATCACAACTAGGGTAGGCCTCTAGCTGTAGCCACCTGCAGTTGCAGACAATATAAAACTGGTAGTGGGAAGGAGCCACATCACACATCTGCGCATAATAGGTGTAGGGAGTGCCATCGGAGGCTTAAATATTCCATTTTTAGACTTCTGTGCATACGTACGTGTGTGCAAATGCCCTACATACACTGCACCAGAATTGCAACTGAAGCCGGTAATTTTCCATTCCCCCCTGGAAATTCACTTATAGCACGATCAGAGGTTGAGTTTTGCTCTGCTGCCCTAATGCTGTATATATCCACTTTGAAAGGGACATTTCATTAGGAAGGAAAAGGTAACAATTTCCTAGCAAATCTGAAAATGCACAAAAAATCCCTGATTTCCCCCCAAAGTACAAATAACAAGCTAGAAAGAAAAGTAAGGAACAAGAAAAAACAAGTACAGTAATAAGAAACCATAGGGGGGAGGGGGGGAGGGAGGGAGGAAGGGAGGGAGAGAGAGAGAGAGAGAGAGAGAGAGAGAGAGAGAGAGAGAGAGAGAGAGAGAGAAAGAAAGAAAGAAAGAAAGAAAGAAAGAAAGAAAGAAAGAAAGAAAGAAAGAAAGAAAGAAAGAAAGAAAGAAAGAAAGAAAGAAAGAAAAAAAGAAAGAAAGAGAGACAGAGAGAAAGAAAGAAAGAAAGAAAGAAAGAAAGAAAGAAAGAAAGAAAGAAAGAAAGAAAGAAAGAAAGAAAGAAAGAAAGAAAGAAAGAAAAAGAAAGAAAGAAAGAAAGAGAAAAAGAGAAAGAAAGAAAGAAAGAAAGAAAGAAAGAAAGAAAGAAAGAAAGAAAGAAAGAAAGAAAGAAAGAAAGAAAGAAAGAAAGAAAGAAAGAAAGAAAGAGGGAAGGGAGAGAAAAAGGGAGAGAGGGAGGGAGGAAGGAAGGAAGGGGAGGGGAGGGAGAGAGGAAGGAGGGAAGGGAGAGAGGGAGGAAGGGTGGAAGGAAGGGAAGGAGGGAGGGAGAAAGGGAGGAAAGAAAAGGATGGAAGGAAGGAAAAAAGGAAAGGGAGGGAAGAAAGAAAGAAGAGAGAAAGGGTGGAAGGAAGGAAAACAATTTCAGCATATTATCTCTATATCCACTATTAAATAATATATAAAATTTAATTAGGGCACAAAAGAGACTCCAGTCGAAATTGATTCATCAAGATATTCTGCCTTGGGTTGATTGGACGTCCCAAAGACTGTTTCTGAAAGGATGGACCTCACATTTACCAGCCTCTTTTCACACAGTTATAGGGATCTCCCTTAGACCCCCAGATCCAGGATGTGAGGTCTCACGTCCGGCTCTATCATCAACACCAAAATGAACTCAGCTATGGGTGTCACCACCAGCCCAAACAGCCATGAAGCTTCCTTAGCTTCAGAGGAGCAAGACAGAAGCGATTTGAGTGACCCTCCAGGATGTATTTTGACGCACCGGTCTACTCTCTTGGCCTGTTGGTCTCTCAACTAAATCCAGATCAGATCTAACCCTTGGATCCACCAAGACCAGCTCAAGACCACCAGTCAATTGTACAAGGAGGTATGAGCAGCAGAGCTGAAAACTGGCCATCATAGAGAATGAGAGAGAGAAGCTCTAAATATCTTGGAAAATTATCTCCCTACTTTTTGTTTGCACTACCTTGTAATTATTCCAGGGTAGCTCAACCTGTTTTGTATCGCTTGAAACAAGGTCATGTCAACACAGCCATTGACTGCTCTGCCAGAAGCGAACAATTTAAGGATTGTATTTCAAACTTCATATTTTCTTTTTCTCATCTGGGGCCATCCAGAAGATCCCAGGCAGATGCCAGTCTTCTCTGTCACGCCCTATGAAGTTGGCGGCAACCCAAGATCTGTTCTCCATCTAAGGTGTATGACGTCACTCACCCTTTCCCTGGCCTGTCTTGGGATCTGCAAGAGTCGCGCAACTTGATTAGTAAAAGTGTCTCGGTAAGATCACGTTACTTCCGTGTGACCGGGGAGGACACCCGTGTGAAGCTCAGCTGCGTCACACAGGAAAGGAAACAATTTTTTCCATAGAGTAAGGATGAGATCATGTCCATCAGGAGAACTCACCTCCTTGCTGTGGAGTTCTTGGGGCTTTTCTAAGCTTGGTGGTTTTCTTCCAGACGTTACATTACCCAAGTAGGTAACATCATCAAGGCTAGTAGAAAACCACCCGGTTCAGAGAGCGCCAAGGATTCCACATTTCAACCCTGAGCTACAAATATTCTCTTCTGTTGGTTATTTCACCACTTCATGCTTGCCATAATCCTTGACATTCTCTCCAAATGTCTTTTGACTGGTTGAGTCCCATCTGGGCTTTTGAAGAAGGGATTCGGGACTTGGGTTTGGCTAGTCTAAAGAAAAGAAGAAACAGGGGTGACATGATAGCCGTATTCCAGTATCTGAGGGGCTGCCACAAAGAAGAGGGGGTCACGTTATTTTCCAAAGCACCAGAGGGCAGGACAAGAAGCAACAGATGGAAACTGATCAAAGAGAGAAGCAACCTGGAATTAAGGAGAAATGTCCTAACAGTGAGGACAATTAACCAGTGGAACAGCTTTGCCTCCAGAAATCGTGGGCGCTCCATCACTGGAGGTTTTTAAGAAGAGGTTAGACAGTCACTTATCTAAAATGGTATAGGTTCTCCTGCTTGAGTGCGGGGCTGGACTAGAAGACCTCCAAGGTCCCTTCCAGCTCTATTCTATTCTATTCTATTCTATTCTATTCTATTCTATTCTATTCTATTCTATTCTATTCTATTCTATTCTATTCTATTCTATTCTAATCTAATTCTGTTCTGTTCTGTTCTGTTCTGTTCTGTTCCGTTCCATTCCGTTCCGTTCCGTTCCATATTTTCTATTCTATTCTATTCTATTCTGTTCTGTTCTGTTCCGTTCCGTTCCGTTCCATATATTCTATTCTATTCTACTCTACTCTACTCTACTCTACTCTACTCTACTCTACTCTACTCTACTCTACTCTACTCTACTCTACTCTATTCTATTCTATTCTATTCTATTCTATTCTATTCTATTCTATTCTATTCTTCTCCAGTCCAGTTCTGGAGTCTGAATCAAACACCAAACGGAGACCCTTTCTCATTCCACCTGTACAAAACAACTGTAGAGCACAAATATCTTTCCAAATTCTGAATCAGGTTTATGGACCCCAAAGGTGCTTTTTCTCCAAGAGGCAACTGGACTTTCTTGTTTTCGTTTCCTTGAAAACGTTTTGCTTCTCATCCAAGAAGCTTCATCAGTTCTGACTTCAGTCCATTCAGTCCAGCTTCTTAGATGAGAAGTGCAATGTTTTCAAGGGACACCCCCCCCCCCAAGAAATTCCAGTTGCCTTTTGGAAAAGCCTCTTTGGGGCAACCATGACCTGGAGGATTAAGAATCTCCATAAACAGGTTTAGGCATCCAGGTACATAGGTCAGTTAAAGCCTGCATGGTTGAACTCACACCTCACTTTAAGCTAGGTTAGTCTTAGCTTTACTGAGGGGTTTTGTGTGTGTGAGAGAGAGGGGCGTGTGTGTGTGTGTGTGTTAAGGTTTAAGGTTTCACAATTGCCTTGTTTAGCAAGAAAATTCTGGTCCCAGTTGTGACTGTAAGTCAAGAACAATCTGTATTGAAAAGCTATGATAACGTTCCCTGATAGGAACCAAGGAAGGGGATTGAAGGAGAACATTCTGAGCATCCACCCAACACCAAATGCCTACTAGAGATTGTAGCAGTTGCCTTCCCACATTTCCTAAGAAATGCAGCGCCGACACATTTTATTGCTCCAGACATTTACCTTTCAGAAAAGCTGTTGAGCTGGCAATGGTCCATATCAACAAACTGTTTGAATGGTCTCTGTGCCAGCCATTAATTTCCAGTTTGTTTTTATGGTCCTACGGTTGGCTGCCAAGATCCTTATCAGCAGGTGGAACAAACGTCTGTATTCATCACGTATCAAAGACGCAGGTAAAGAAAGAAAAAGAAAGTAGAGAGGAGAGAGATTCTACCTAGCTAGGATGAAAGCTAAGAAGGGTCAAATCTGGCCGAATCCAACTGTTTGGGTCAAGAATCAAAGACAAGGTGCCAACACTACCGTTTCTCTCCTGAGAAGGTTAACTTTGCACGTTACTCTAAGTTAAAACATATAATAACAGACTTGGAAGGGACTTTGGAGGTCGCCTAGTCCAGGAGTGTCAAACTCAATTTCATTGAGGGCCACATCAGCATTGCGGTTGCCCTCAGGGGGCCGGATGGGTATGGCCAGGGTGGGCGTGGCCTACTGGGTGGGCGTGGCTAGAGTGCGTATGGCCTACTGGGTGGGCGTGGCCAGCTCTACATCGTTGGCATCAAGGGTGCCCATGGGGGGGGGCCTGGGCAGGAGTGGGACAGATCTGAGGGTCTCTGGCAGAAGGAGGGTCTCTGAGCCAGGGCCAAGGCAGTGGGGGCTGTTCCCTCACTGCTTCCAGGATGGCTTCGTGGGCCACATGAAACCACTTTGCGGGCCAGATCCGCCCCCCGGGCCTTGTGTTTGACATGTCTGCCCTAGTCCAACTCCCTAAACAAGCAGGAGAGTCTATACGATTTCAGACACGTCTCTTCTTGAAAGTCTCCAGTGATGAGGCACCCACAACTTCTGAAAGCAACACGTTCTACTGATCGATTCTTCTCCCCATGAGGAATTTTCTCCTTAGTTTGGCTAGTTAGTTGGGTTTGGCCAGTCTAAAGAAAAGAAGAAATAGGGGAGACATGATAGCAGTGTTCCGGTATTTGAGGCGCCACCACAAAGAAGAGGAGGGGGTCAAGTTGTTCCCCAAAGCGTCAGAGGGAAGGACGAGAAACAATGGATGGAAACTGATCAAGGAGAGAAGCAACTTGGAATTAAGGAGAAAGTTCCTGACAGTGTGGACAATTAACCAGTGGAAGAGCTTGCCACCAGATGTTGTGGGTGCTCCATCACTGGAGATCTTTAAGGAGAGACTAGACAGTCACCTGTCTGAGATGTAGATTCTCCTGCTTGAGCAGGGGGCTGGACTAGAAGGCCTCTAAGGTCCCTTCCTATTCTTTTCTTTTCTTTTCTTTTCTTTTCTGTTCTGCTCTGCTCTGTTCTAGCTCTAGATTGGTTCTCTCCTTGATTAGTTTCCATCCATTGTTCTTGTCCTGCCTTCTGGTGCTTTGGTAAATAGTTTGCTCCCTTCATCTTTGTGGTAGCCCTTCAAATATTGAAACACTGCTATCATATCCCCCCCCCCGGGACCTTCTTTTCACTAGAGTAGACACAACCAATTCCTGCAATAGTTCTTCATATGTCTTCGTAGTTTCCAGCTCCTTAATCATCTTAGTTAGCCCTCTTTCTAGAGTCTCAACATAAATTATGGAGTGGCTCCTTTGAATCTGACATTAAAGGTTTCATGAACCTGGTCGGGAGTCTTTATCAAAATGGGTCATGGATGGTCTGGTAGGACTCCAATCCATCAGGGCTTCTTCCCCACCTAGAATTAGCAAAACACAGCTTGGGGTGACAGGCAAAGCTACCTATTTCTCCATTTAGGCTCTGGATGATGGAGAAGTATTCGTCTACCTACTTCGTCTTCCTTGTGTCTTGAAATTGAAAACTTCAACCTTCAACCAAGATGTGTTTCTTTTCGAAAGCCACAATTCTTTTCAAAAGCCCATTCTCCTTTTTGCTTTCTCCTTAGGAAACCCCCCAGGCTGTTTTCATGCAAATAGCACAACATGGTAGGATTACATCCCTGGATTAAATCACAGGAAATCAGTGCAATCCCACTCAAGTCACGCCAATCCAGGTTTTTCTAATCTCCCGGAGCTGGTTTCAGTTGGGGGGGGGGCTTAATTTGCTGATGACAAATGGTGGCCCTCGATGGCGTTTAAGACTTTTTTGATGCCAAATCAAAAAAAAAATCCAGAGCAATTTTTCAGTATTGCACGGAATAGGTCAGACTCGGTCCTTGTTTACAAAATCAAAACTTCTGTTTCTAAAGTTCTGGCAAATCTAATAATCTTTGCTGCCCTCATCTGGCAACGAATGATTTTTTCCCCTCCTCTCTTTTAATATCATAATTAGGCCTTACGGGTAATCTCAACTTGTAACCCTTCGTTTAGTGGTTGAAGTTACAACAGCACTGGAAAAAAAATGTCCTGTGACCGTTTTTCACATTTACAAGTGTTGCAGCATCATGTGATCAAAAATCCGGGCGCTTGGCAACTGGCATGTAGTTATGACTGTTGCAGTGTCCATCTGTGACCTTCCCATCCAGGTCCCAACAAACAAAGACAATGGGGGGGGGAAAGCCAGATTCGTTTAACATCCGCATGTTTCACTTAACAACTCTGGCAGAAAAGATCCTAAAATGGGCCGAAACTCCCTTAGCAAGTGCCTCGCTTAACAACGGACCTTTTTGAACTCAATTGTGGTTACAAGTCAAAAGACTAATTGTGATCACACCCTGAAATTGTTCCCAATTCAAATTCTCAGAGGTTCCACCTTGGCCAACGCTGAATCTAAAGGTGGATTTTTTTTATTTTTTTTATTTATTTTGCAAGGAGATGCCGGTGGCGGGGGGGGGGGGGGGGAAGGGAAGGTGGAAATGTATTTTTAAATACCCCAAGCAAGAGAGAATAAATAACCCCTTGGGAATATGACTGACTTATGTGGCAGGTCAGAAACTTTATTTGTAGCTAAGGCGGGGAGAGAAGAGACTGGGCACAGGGGAAGAAGTGAAAACCTGCAAACTCTGGTGTGAAAGTTAACTTAAAGAAAAGAAAAGAAAAGAAAAAAGAAAAAAAGAAAAAAAAAGAAAAAAAAAAGAAAAAAAGGGGAGTCATAAACCCACCTCAGCCAAGAAAAAGAATAATAATAGTAATAATAATTAAAAATGCTCTTTGCTTCTCATGGAGAATTTGAAACTAATTCCACATCGCATTGCTAGGAATGTTAGATGTCGCTTTCTTAACACGGCTGGCCGCAACTGGGGACCTGGGTCCGTTTCGCTCCAGCATCCATTTGCACCCCTGAATTGCTGCAGTCCACAGCAACTCCGTCGGTCATAGAGGTCCGTGCATCAACACCGCTGTCCACAGAGCGACCGAGACCAGGCTCGCGCAAAGTCTGAGGGAGGGGCAAGGTCGGAGGTCAGAGGAAGATGAGGTACAGGAGCAGACTTCACTTTCCGACCGGCTTTCGTCGCGGTATCCCTGTTGGGAGCGTCCCCTGGTCCTGGAGCGCCCGGCTGGCTCCGGCGCATCGGCCTGCATGTCGCTGCAGACCAGCCAGTCTTTTGCAATCGAGCGAGGATAGCCCGATTCGGCCTCCAGTTCGCTGTCCGCCACTTTCCAATATTCCTTGCCCTTGAAAAAGTAGGTGGCCCCTGGGAGAACAGACCCAGAAAGAAGGGTAAATTAGACAGGTAAATCATCTCTCCGTAGCGTGCAAAGGAGACAATCCACAAGCCCAACAGGGAACAAAAAGAGCGAAACAGCAACCCCCTCCAGCGATCAGCATTTTCATTTGGTCTTCGTTGCCACCTTTTAATTTGGAGATTTTAGACGGAGGAGGAGGATGATGGGGGAAGCGTAGTTTTCAGCTAGCCAAAACAATTCGTATCTGTGAGAGTCAAGGTCAGTGCTGGTAACATTTTGGCGGGCTAGAGCAGGGCTTTTCAACCAGTGGTACGGGTACCACCTGTGCTACATTGGCACCTGCCTGGTGGTACGTGACCATCCTAGAGAAGTGGTAGCAGGGGAGGGGAATGAGCTGAGCCGGTGGCAGCACCGCACAAGCCTGAGCGAGAGATGGCTGGAGCTGCAGGGCTGTCAGGGCAAATGTGGTAGAATGTAGTCTGGAGTCCCGGGGAGGAGGGGTTCCTTCCCAGAGGGCTGAGAGGCAGGAGAGCTTGGAATATCTAGTGGGCAGGAGGAGAGCAAAGTCAGACTATCCCTAGCGGTGTATATATAACTATTATACAACTACCTTGCCTAGCAATGGAAATTTTGGGCCCAGTTGTGGTCATAAGTCAAGGACCACCTATATGTCTATTGGCGTTCCGGCCTAATTGGGAGACGTGCCAAGCGCTCTCCTTACTTGCAGCAAAGCGTGGCTCAAAAGGATCTCTCTGGGTGTCCAAACTCACCATCTGACCAGTGCGTGGCATCGTCCAGCTGGCTGGGGATGCCTTTCCATAGCTGGCTTTCTAAAGGATAACCCGCCTCCATTCTCTGCTGGTGGTCATCGTAGCACCAGTGGAGGTCATCTTTGAAGAAATAGGTCTTGTCATTCTGAGCCCAGGAAAAGGCTGCGTCGATGCCTCCTAAGGGCAAGCCGAAATCCGAGATGGGCCGAGGGTAGCCTTCTTCGACGTTGTTGTCTTTGAACACCCAATAGCGGTCCCCTGGGGAGGTAAGTTAAGAGGTAAGAAGGGAAGGAGGAGGAAACGGAGAGGAAAGAAGAAGGGAGAGAAGAGGAAGAAGAGGAAGGAGGAAGAAAAGAAGAAAGAGGAGGAGGAGGGAAAAGAAGAAGGGAAGGAGGAGGAAACAAAGGAGAAAGAAAGGAGAGAAGAGGAGGAGGTGATGGAGAGGAAGAAGGGAAGGAGGAGGAAACAAAGGAGAAAGAAAGGAGAGAAGAGGAAGAGGTGATGGAGAGGAAGAAGGGAATGAGGAGGAAACAAAGGAGAAAGAAAGGAGAGAAGAGGAGGAGGAGGAGGTGGAGAGGAAGAAGGGAAGGAGGAGAAGGAGGAGGAAATGAAGGGAGTATGGCTCTAAGTCAAGGATGGCCATCAGCTCACAGGGCATTAAGGAAATGAAAACAACCTTTCACATGAATCTCCAAGTAAGGAATGAAACAAACTTTCCAACACAGTGGGGAAACCAAACGTTTGGGGGGAAAGGAGAGTCACAAATGTAAAGCACTTCTACCTTTGAAGAATACGATCTTATGATCGCGGGTCCTCTCGTACACCGCATCCACACTGTCGAGGTTGAGAGGCAATCCCTTCCAGAAGCGATGGATCTGAGCTGGCTGAAGGGACACCAGATGCTTGTTGCGAGTCAGTCGCCAAAAATACTTGCCTGGAGGGAGAAAGTCCGGTTAGTAACAAGGGATGGAAAGCCTCACTCATAAGGCAACCCAAAGTGAGGATCAGCACTCCATTAGACCTTCTCTCCAGAAGGGACTGGACCAGGGGTGTCCAACCTGGGCAACTTTAAGATGGGTGGACTTCAACTCCCAGAATTCCCCAGCCAGTTACAATGGCCGTGGAGGGCTGGGGAATTCTGGGAGTTGAAGTCCACCCATTTGAAGGTTGCCAAGTTTGAGAAACACTGGCTTAAAGACTTGGTTAAACCAACCCACTGAGCTCAAGCAACCATAGAGTCTTATCTAGGGAAGCCCGACCCTGGGGGATTCTGGGAATCGAAGTCTACCCATCTTAAGGCTTCCAAGGTTGAGAAACATTGGCTTTAAAGCCTTGGTTAAACCAACCCACTGAGCTCCAGCAAACATAGTCTTATCTAGGAAAGCCCGACCCTGGGGGATTCTGGGAATCGAAGTCTACCCATCTTAAGGTTGCCAAGGTTGAGAAACATTGGCTTTAAAGCCTTGGTTAAAACAACCCGCTGACTCATAGCAACCATAGAGTCTTATCTAGAGAAGACTGACCCTGGGGGATTTTGGGAGCTGAAGTCCATCCCTCTTAAGTTGCCAAGGCTGGACACCCGTGGACTAGACCAAAAAGGTAGTGAAAAGGATGAAGTCTGTTCCCAGTGCTATAGAGAGTTGTGTAGCTCACTTGAGGACACTTATGGATCTCTGAAGAATTTCTGGTGTCTCAAAGGCAGAGCCTGCAAGCCCAAATCTTCCCATAGCAAAAATACATTTGGTAAGTTGAGGTAAAAGGTAAAGGTAAAGGTAAAGGTTCCCCCGCACATGTGTGCTAGTCGTTTCCGACTCTAGGGGCCGGTGCTCATCTCCGTTTCATAGCCGAAGAGCCAGCGTTTGTCCGAGGACGTCTCCGTGGTCATGTGGCCGGCATGACTAGACACCAAAGGTGCACGGAACGCTGTTACCTTCCCACCATAGTGGTCCCTATTTTTCTACTTGCATTTTTACGTGCTTTCGAACTGCTAGGTGGGCAGAAGCTGGGACGAGTAACAGGCGCTCACTCTGTTATGCGGCACTCGGGATTCGACCCGCCAAACTGCCGACCTTCTGATCGACAAGCTCAGCGTCCTAACCCACTGCCCCCTCCAAATACTTATTCAGGAGACAATAGGCCTTCTGCAGCTTTAGCAGCTGTTGACATTGCATTTAGACTCTTGAGGGACATTAAGGCCAGCCCAAAAAACAGAGGAGAACAGAGCAGAACTACTAACCCTGAAACATCTGCAGAATAGCTCAGATTTTTAATTTCCCCCCCCCCCCAAAAATGACCATTCTACAAATTCATGTCACTCGGCACTGCTTTCTTCTTTGGCTTTATTTGACATTGATCTACGGAGGAATAACATCCCATCCTGAGGAAGTGGGATTTATAAATCCTTGCCTTTACGGCTAAAAGGGGAATCGGAGGAAAGATGGAAGGTTGAAGAAAGCGGTCTCTTTGCATCTTTATGAGAACTTTATGTGATTAAATCAGCATCTCCTTTGCATGGGTAATGAAGCTTTTACCACGCCGTGGGGTAAGGCTCACCAGTTAATTTCCAATATCTTTCGGAGAGATGCCGTTCGTTTAAGTGGCTTCTTCTTCTAAACGGGAATTTAGAAGCTCAAAGTTCAAAGCGCTCCAGAAGCTAATTTGACAGGATGAAGAGCGACACGAGTTGTGAGGAGTTATGGAGATGGCGAGCGCTTTGCATACCAACACTTTCAGGTGTCGTCCATGGCAGCGCTAAGCTGGGATGAAAAATTCCTGCCCTGATGGTCTGAAAAGGTGACGCTGGTCAAGATTAACCAGGGGTGGAGTTTGGGGAAAGAATGATTACAAGGCTGAAATTGGGAAACTGAGTTTAGCAGAGGTCAGCACCCCTCATGTCTGTGAGGTCCCAGATATTCTCTGAGCTGGGTGGTTTCCTTGCAGACATTTCATGACCCAACTAGGCAACTTCATCAGTGCTAAAATGGGTTTGCTTGAGCACTGATGATTTAACCTACTTTGGTCATGAAATGTCTGCAAGGAAACCACCAAGCTCAGAGAGCATCAAAGGACTCTGCAGTCCTCCTCCTCCTCCTCCTCCTCCTCCTCCTCCTCCTCCTCCTCCTCCTCCTCCTCCTCCTCCTCCTCTCCAATCCAGAAACACCTGTCATGGTTCCGACAAATGAAACTCTTCAAAGAATTTCGAGGCATTGTTTATCTTAAAGACTCTTTGAGTAGCATAGCATCGGCACTAACGCAATCAAAGGCAAAAATTAAATTCCCCTCCCCTGAGCACATAGTATCAAAGCATAAATCACATTCTCCAATTAGTTTGAAATTCGGGCTTCCCCTCCAGTTCTCCAGCCCGCCAATTCTTATCATCTCTTATTTCAATAACCTTGGTTCTCACACTAGGTTCAGTATTGTTATGTCTAGCTAAACTCTCGTGCACATTCCTCCCCCCTCAGCATCATCTAACTCTACCTCTAATTCTAAGAGTAAAACATAAGGAGAAAATGGTTGCATCTCCATCTGTGGTCAAAGCAAAAACATCCGATGTTAGCAGCGTTGACAACAGCATTCCCTTCTAGCACTGATGATGCAATCCAGTTTGGTCATGAAACATCTGCAAGGAAACCACCGTGCTCAGAGAGCACCAAGGATCACCACCACCAAGGTTCAACCCCATTGACTTTGCTTGTCAGAAGGTTGCCAAAGGGGATCCCATGATCCTCGGACACTGCAAGCATCCTAAGTACAGTACATGCCAAGTGTCCGAATTTTGATCCCATGACCATGGGGATGCTGGAATGGTTGTGAGTGAAAAATGGCTATGAGTCCCTTTTTTCATTGCTGTGGTAGCTTTGAATGGTCGCTAAGATTGTTGGGGGCAATTAAGCTGACTTTGTAATAATGCCGCTTGGGGTGTGTGTGAAAGCCCTAATAAGCAGGCATATACATAGAATGAAGGCTACTGCTAAGCTTGTAAGCCGCCCTGAGTCCTCGGAGAAGGGCGGGATATAAATGGAATTAAAATAAATAAATAAATAAATAAATAAATAAATAGTTATATTACAGTGATGGCGGACCTTTTAGAGACCGAGCGCCCAAACTGCAACCCAAAACCCACTTACGTATAGTTGAGTGCCAGGTGGGCATGGCCCATTGGGTGGGTGTGGCCCATTGGGTGGGTGTGGCTGCGGTGGTAACGGCAGACTGGGTGAAACTAAAAGTTCAATCAATCAATTCCAACTTTGCGAGATTTTTTTTTCCCCGCAAGAAATTGAAAGTGATTGATTGAACCTTTTTTTTTTTGCACATGGTGGCGGAGGCCTAAAGTAAAAAGGTTTTATAAAACCCAGCTGAAGGCCTAGGACTTGGGCAAGGGTGCGCGTGCCCACAGAGAGGGCTCTGCGTGCCACCTGTGGCACGTGTGCCATAGGCTCGTCACCACGAGAGTTATACGATGAGGACTACCTGTATATCTGCCCTGCCCGAACCTCAGCTCACCTCTGAAAAAGAAAACCTCTCCACGGATCTGAGCCACGGCATCGAAGTGTGTGCTGCATCTGTTTGGCACGTCTTTTCTAAACCTGACGAAAAGTGGGGGGGGGATTAAAAATAAGTAAAATAAACAAAGCCACCATCATCCACTCACCCCTGCCTGGCCAAGTCTAGCTTTGGCTCAAGCTCAAAATTAAACTCTTTTAACTCTTGCCAATTTCAACCTGAGAGATTTGTTCTTCAGTCCCATAATATCCACTGTTTTGGAGGGGACATCTGACAGGGGACATCTCTTGACAGCTGCACCCGATCCGCGAGTTCAGATACTTTCTGCTCCAAATTGAAGAGATGGTATCTGGAGTTGGGAGGGCAGAACATCTGCTCTGCTGGCCTGCCGGCCAAATTTCACCTGATCCAAATTCAAGGGTCCTTCAAGCTTCTACTCCTTCCCAAAGAAATTGGGGATGTACGGTTTCACTTACGGGACAGTGGAGTGATTCTCGGGGAAATCTGGCAACATGGGATGGTCGTCTGCATTCGAGATTTCAAGTTTCGCCGTGGGAGACACGGATTCTCTGACTCCTGTGGAGGAAAAACAAGGATGGGTTAAAGCAAAGTGGACCTCAAGGAGATCGTCCAAGTCAACGTTTCCAGAGACAGCATCATATCCTCCACCATGTTCTCCATAGGCCAGGGGTCCCCAAAACCCCAGTCCATGGACCAGTACCGGGCCGCGGCATGCCAGCAACCAGTCTGCACAAACAAGCAAAGCCCCATCCACGGGATGCAAACAGCACACAAAACCATGCACTCTCCGGTCTGCAGAAAACCTTCTCTCCACGGAACCGGTCCCTGGTGCCCAAAAGGTTGGAGAACTCTGCCTTAGGCCTTCCCATCTCCTTCTGATGATTCCCCCTTCAATGTGAGTTCCCAATCCCAGATCATTCCAGATTACCATCTCATGCCTCAACCCTAACATCTGAGAAGCCTTATATAATAATAAACCTTTATTGTCAAAGTACAACATGTGTACATTGAGATTAGCTGAGCCTCCCCCTGTGCTCTCTCCCCCCAACACACAGTGATAACAAACCCTCCATCCCACCACACTATGTGAACCAACTACACCACACACCGGCCTCTCTATATCTCTGAATGAAGAAATGGAGTGCATCTACTTCTTTCTTCTACCCATCGGAGGCACGAAGGCCCCCAACAAGGCCAACTCATCGTGAAAGTTGGTTCTCACACAGTCTACTTATGTAAATGCTATTTTTATTAGCATTTACCCCTACAGGACCTGATGCTAAAATGGCCTCTTATTAAAACCAAGAAGAGTTGGATGTGGCAATTCTCATTTTTATGTAGAGTTGGTGGGAGGAAAAGGCACAAGCACAGAGAAGAGCAACAAAGATCATCAGGGGACTGGAGGCTAAAACATATAAGGAACGGTTGCTGGAATTGGGTATGTCTAGTTTAATGAAGAGAAGGACCAGGGGGGACATGATCGCAACTCTTCCAATCTCTCAGGGGCTGCCCCAAAGAAGAGGCAGTCAAGCTATTCTCCAAAGCGCCTGAAGGCAGGACAAGAAGCAACGGATGGAAACTAATCAAGGAGAGAAGCAACCTAGATCTAAGGAGAAACTTCCTGACAGTGAGGACAATTAACCAGTGGAACAACCTGCCTCCAGAAGTGGTGAATGCTCCAACACTGGAAGATTTAAGAAGAGATTGGGCAACCATTTGTCTGAAATGGTATAGGGTTTCCTGCCTGAGCAGGGGGTTGGACAAGATGACCTCCAAAGTCCCTTCCAACTCTATTATTATTATAACTCTACATCTGGATTATCGTAAATACAGGTAGTCTTTGATTTATAGCCGCAGCCGAGCTCAAAATTTCTGTTGCTAGGCGAGACAGTTCTTAAGTTAATTTTGCCCTATTTTATGACCTTTCTCGCCAGGGTTGTTAAGTGGATCACGGCAGTTCGGCTCTCCCCACCCCCATTGACTTTGCTTGTCAGAAGGTTGCAGAAGGGAATCTCGTGATTCTGGGACACTGCGGCTGTTGTTAATGTGAGTCAGTTTAACAAGTGTCTGAATTTTGATCACATGAACCCCGGGGATTCTGCAACGGTCCTAAGTGTGAAAAAGGATCCTAAGTACTGCTGTAATTTTCATTGGTAACTAAACGGTTGTAGGTCAGGGGCTACCTGCAATGGCTTTTTAGTTGCTTTTTTTAAAAAAAAAAAAATAAAAATAAAATATGAACTCTTGTCAGATTAGCTGGGAGAATCCTCACCATAGAGCTGCCAGATCCGGACTTTATCTTCATACGGCAAATCATATTTCAAGGGGTCTCCAACCGGTCCCTGGTAGTACGGCCTCATGATTGATTCCGTAGCAGAGATGTGGGTTAAGCCGATAGCGTGGCCAAATTCGTGGACTGCCACCGCAAACAGATCCATGCCGTCGGTATCTGAAATTAAGAGGGAAGACCCAGGCAGATTATTGCATAAGTGAGGAGCTTCTAACTTTTCCTTAGGTTCTTGTGCACGTGTAAAAATAAAAAAAAATACTGGTTAATCCATTGGCACCATAAGACAGTTTTAGATAGGCTGAAAATGTTGGTTTAAGGTATGCCAGACTGTTGTTTACTATGGTTGACTGGTTAAAGGTCATCCTTCACTATAGGTTGACTCAACTCTCCTGCTATTGTGGTGCAATGTCTTCTTATGTTCAACCCCAATGATTGACTTACCTCTTCTGCAACTCCGGCCTGGCTTTGTTGTCTAGATCAGAGGTCCCCAACCTTTTGGGCACCAGGGACCAGTTCAAGGGAGAGAGGTTTTTCCATGGACCGGAGGGTGTGTGTTTTTGTGTGTTGCCTGCATCCCATGGATGGGGCTTTGCTTGTTGGTGTGGATCGGTTGCTGACATGCCATGGTCCAGTACTGGTCCACGGACCGGGGTTTGGGGACCCCTGGTCTAGATGTGGATGGTGCAACATCTAGACCTTTTTTTATCCTATGGTGTCTCCTTGGTTGTACACCTTTAGCCTGTCTTCCTTTGGACTTCTTCTTACTCTATCATTCTCCTGTTCTTTGCATTGGTGCTTGTGAAGGCATGTAAAACCATCCTTTACAAGTTGGAACATACAAGAACATAGAATGATAGGGTTGGAAGGGACCTTGGAGATCTTCTAGTCCAACCCTTATTCAAGCAGGAAACCTACTCAACCATTCCAGACAAATGGTTGTCCAATCTCTTCTTAAAAGCCTCACTGATGGAGCACCCACAGCTTCTGGAGGCAAGTCGTTCCACTGATTAATTGTTTTCACTGTCAGAAAATTCCTCCTTAGTTCTAGGTTGCTTCTCTCCTTGCTTAGTTTCCATCCATTACTTCTTTTCCTGCCTTCAGATGACTTTGAAGAATATGTTGACCCCTTCTTCTCTGTGACAGCCCCTCAAGTCCTGGAAGACCGCTATCATGTCCCCCCTCGTCCTTCTCTTCATTAAACTAGACATGCCCAATTCCAGCAACCGTTCCTGATATGTTTTAGCCTCCAGTCCTCCAGACTAGACATGTGGTTTCAAACTCTTTGGTCCTTTTCCTGCTCCACATACCTGATGACCGGAAAGTCCAGTATTCATCGTCATCAAAATGAGTGTCTCCAGCAGTATGATGTTCTCCTGGGAAGAAAGCATGGGCTACCGTGCCCCCCGGGCCATCAAAGGGATAGTCATCGTTGTGATTGGTTTTGGAGAAGTCAATCTGGATGTCCGCATTGTTACCGGCCACTTCGTGGAAATTGAGAGGCGTGATGTCACTCCACACCTTCAAGGCGTAGTACATGAGGGCGCGAACCGTGTCGTGGCCCAGATGGGATTCTTTGGGGAACGTTCGAACCCTGAAAGAGGAGAGTTAGGATCAAAAAGGACTCCGCCTTTCAACCACCACCACAGCACATCGCTTGTCTTTCTCAGCTTGTGGTCCTGCAACACCCAGCAGGATTGAAAAATAAGAAGAAAAAAAGCACCTTAGCTAAGAATTTTGAGAACCATCATTTCAACATTCCTAGGGGTGGGGGAGGTTTAAGGACAGCATGCTTATTTAACTCCATTACGTTCTTTATGGCTTACAGCAAAAAAAAAAAGCAAGCAATAAAACCAGACAACAAAATTATTTAAAAATGAAGCATGCTACCCAGTTAAAGAAAGCGGAGCTGATCAATAAGGTAAATTTTGAGTCGTTTGTTTAAAGCTATGCATCTGTCAAAGTTGATGAAGCAGTCTATATATCGCATGCCGCATTTCCGCAGAGAGCATCTCATCCAGCGGGGTGGGGGGGGAAATTAAGGATCTGCTCATCTAGAGCTGGCCCAACTCGAGTACTGTTCACAGAAGCGGAGAACTTTGCAGTTTAAAAAAAAAATCTGTCCAGAGCTGGTGTTTTATTCCCTGCCTCCAAGAGCATGCTTGCAACATGATTTAATGAAAAAGTAATTTGTTTTTGTGAGCAAAGCTGGACTCTCAACAGTTGCCATAAACCACTGGAAAAACCAATCACCCTCACTTCGCAGATAATGCAGCATTATCAGCCGAGTTTCAGAGAGTAACTGCTTTTTGGAAATCCTATAAGCCTTCTTTCTTTCTTTCTTTCTTTCTTTCTTTCTTTCTTTCTTTCTTTCTTTCTTTCTTTCTTTCTTTCTTTCTTTCTTTCTTTCTTTCCTTCCTTCCTTCCTTCCTTCCTTCCTTCCTTCTGTCCCTCCCTCCTTCCTCTTTCCTTCCCCTTTCCTTTCCTCTCCTCCCTCCCTCCCTTCATCTTCCTTCCTTCCTCCCTCTCTCCCTCATTTCTTTCTTTTTTCTTTTCTTTTTCCTTCCTTCCTCCCCTCCCTCCTTCCTTCCTTTCCTTTCCTCCCTCCCTCCCTTCCTCCTCGCCCTCCATCCCTCTTTCTTTCTTTCTTTCTTTCTTTCTTTCTTTCTTTCTTTCTTTCTTTCTTTCTTTCTCTTTCTTTCTTTCTTTCTTTTCTTTTTCCTTCCTTCCTTCCTCCCCTCCCTCCTTCCTTCCCTTTCCTCTCCTTTCCTCTCTCCCTCCCTCCCTCCCTTCCTCCTCCTCTTTCTTTCTTTCTTTCTTTCTTTCTTTCTTTCTTTCTTTCTTTCTTTCTTTCTTTCTTTCTTTCTTTTTCTTTCTTTTCTTTTCTTTTCTTTTCTTTTCTTTTCTTTTCTTTTCTTTTCTTTTCTTTTCTTTTCTTTTCTTTTCTTTTCTTTTCTTTTCCCTGCTGGCTCCTGTAAGGTTGAAGGCTGAAAGACAGCGAGGCGACACAAAATGGGCCCCAACGGATCGTCCACTCTCTCTGCTGCTGCCCACTGTTGGTGGTGCAGCTTCCTGATAAAACCGGGGTGGGAAGCAACTGATTTTGGAGGCCGGGCACTTTTAATCTGCCCATCCCAAGGGAGAGACATTCATTTCCGAGTTGGCAACGTAGGTATTTGCGGAAAGCCAAGCGGAGAAATTCATCAGTTCAGAGTGTAAATGAATGAACCTCCACTGCACACCCAGGAGGCAATAAACGGGTGGTTATCTCTGAATACAGGTAAAACATTCTCCTTTCAGTTTTGGCACCTGCAAAGGTCTTCTCACTGTCCACTGAGCACAGCCAGACATCCACGTCCATAAAATGAGAGCTCGCTGCAGGCATTGCTTTATTAATTGATTGCATCTTTGACCTCCTTTATGTCCTACCAGATCCAGGCGGGTATCTCACGCAGGAGAGGAAATAATTCAGAAGGAACGGGCAACCAAGGTGAACTTTCTTGGCTCCGTCATCTCCCCACCAGGCCTCAACAGATTCACACCTGTCCAGAGGTGGATGCAGATGGAGGAGCAGCGATGGCGGGTTCAAGGTTCCCAATTCCACTGTGGCTGCTTGGGGACTCGCAATCATTTCGTGAGAGGCAGACAAAGAGGTCTTCCTTCGCCACTCCAGGGAAAACGGCAAGGCAGGAAACAGACCAAGTGAGGTCAAAGAACACGGGGCAGAGCCAGAAGAAGACGGAGGGATGATGTATGGAAGACAGGCTACAGCTCCGTGAAATAACCATGGCTGAGGTGTCCAGAAGGCTTTCTATCTCTCTCGACTCCCGAAATAGTAAAAGAAGAAGGCAGGAGGAGAAGGAAACTAACCGACAACTACATCAAATGACAATGGTTGAGGTGTCCAGAAGATCAAGAGCCCAAACTTTGCATCTATCTCAACATCCAAAACAGTAAAAGAAGAAGGGAGGAGGAGGGGGAAGAGGGGAGGAGGAGGGGAGGAGGAGGAGGAAGAGGAGGAGGAGAGGAGGAAGGGACAAAGGGGGAGGAGGGGGAGGAGGGGGAGGAAGAAGAGGAGGAGGGGAGGAGGAGGAGGAGAAGGAAGGCAGGAAGAAGAGGAGGAGGAGAGGGGAGGAAGAAGAGGAGGGGAGGAGGAAAAGGAGGAGGGGAAGAGGAAGAGGAGGAGGAGGAGGACGGCAGGAGGAAGAAGAGAAGGAGGGGAGGAGAAAAAGGAGGAGGATGGGAAGAGGACGGGAGGAGGAAGGGAGGAGGAGGAAGAGGAGGAGGAGGAAGAGGAGGAGGAGGAGAAGGAAGGCAGGAGGAAGAGGAGGAGGAGAGGGGAGGAAGAAGAGGAGGAGGGGAGGAGGAAAAGGAGGAGGAGGGGAGGAGGAGGAGGAGGAGGAGGAGGAGGAGGAGGAGGAGAAGAGGACGAGGAGGGGAAACAAACAAGTAGTAGGCCCTTCCTCTCTCTTACTCTTTGCTCCATTTTCATTTAACCAACCACAACAACACAATAATCTCGGCAGCAGCTACTGGCTTAGCTGCTGAACTTGAAAGGGCTCGACACAACTGGATCGTGGCAAGCTGGTTGAGCTTCAACAGCTCGCCGTAAAACCTTGAGACGAACTACAGAATCAAAGACTTGGACTCCAGAGCTTCTCAATGCTCCACGAATCGTTCTGCCCTCCTGACTTCAGCTCCAATGGACGGCTGCAGCCACTTGTCTTGGTGGCGCAGCCTTTGGAGAAGAGGGTTTTTTCTGCAAGACCTTTCGAAAGCTACGATGCTGCTCAGGAACACAGCGGCATAAATCTTAGGGCTGGAAGGGGCCTTGAAGGTCTTCTTAGTCCAACCCTTTGCCTGACACCTTCTCGCATCTTGGACAAACCACTGTCCCAATTTTTTTCTTGAAGACCCCCATTGATGGAGCAGCAGCCTGACGACTCCTCAAGAGAGCTTCCTCCACGCTTTCCTTTCTTACACCCTTCTTGGTCATTATCATCAGCCTCCACAAACTCTCAAATGTGGCAGTAGGGGGCGCTCTGGCCACATCGCTGAATTTAGATGAGTTGCTAAGGTCAAGAGAAGCCAACTGGAGAACTTGTTCATCTTGCAAAATTCTCTCTGGGAGAGAGAGAGAGATCTCCAGTTCACGTAGATGTTAAAGAGTCTTAGAGAGGGAATAAATCGTGCCCGGTGCCCAAATTGATCTTTTGCCTACATGAACCACGTTCAGATCTGAAGACCTCGGTGGCAAGGGAGCGGCATTTAAGAGGGTTTAGTTAAAAGGCAAACTACCAAAGTGCTGCTGAGGTCTGGAGCTTGTGAGTCACAACCCATCTTGTGAAAACATCCACTTCTATTTTCCCCAGCCCTAATTCCTAGATCTTTCTGCCTTCTGTTTTCAGCTTTGAGAGCTTTATTTGGCTGGTATTTTTTGGGAAACTGCAGAGTCTGGATTCATTTGCGAATCGGAACAAGAATCTAGTCAGCACTAAATTGGCACTAGATAACACTTAAGGGAATTCAAGAAGGGTTGGACTTAAGGTTGCTTGTGGGAACATGACAAGTCCAGGCTGAATCCTCTCCTGACTCCAGCAGAGATTCTACCTCTGTCTCCTAGATGTAGCACCCAAATCAATAAGATGCATTAACACAACAACAGAAGAATAACAGATGAATAACAGAGTTGGAGGTATAGTGAATAGAATAGAGCTGGAAGGGACCATGGAGGTCTTCTAGTCCAGCCCCCTGCTCAAGACAGAGACCCTATCCCATCTCAGACAAGTGATTGTCTAGTCTCTTTTTAAAAACCTCCAGTGATGGAGTGCCCATGATTTCTGGGGTAAGCTGTTCCACTGGTTGATCGTCCTCACTGTCAGGAAGTTTCTCCTTAATTCCTGGTTGCTTCTCTCCTTGATTAGTTTCTTGTCCTGCCTTCAGGTGCTTTGGAGAATAATTTGACCCCCTCTTCTTTATGGCAGCCTCTCAGATACTGGAAGGGACCTTGGTGGTCTTCTAGTCCAACCCCTTATTCAAGCAAGAAACCCTACACCATTTCAGACAAATGGCTGTCCAGTCTCTTCTTAAAAACTTCCAGTGTTGGAGCATTCACAGCTTCTGGAGGCAGGTTGTTCCACTAATTGTTCTAATTGACAGGAAATTCCTCCTTGGTTCTACGTTGCTTCTCTCCTTGGTTAGTTTCCATCCGTTGCTTCTTGTCCTGCCTTCAGGTGCTTTGGAGAACAGCTTGACTCCCTCTTCTTTGGGGCAGCCCCTGAGATATTGGAACACTGCTATCATGTCACCCCTCACCCTTCTCTTCATTAAACTAGACATACCCAACATTTGTCCGGCACATCTCCCGAAACCACAGTGCTGACCAATCCTCTCCAAATCACGATTTGTAACCCTAGAAACAAATCTCCCCAAATAATCCAACAAGCTAGAACTCTTGTTTTGGACCACCAAAGCAAATCAAAGCTGTTTCTGGAGGTTGAAGGAACCAAGAAACCTCGCCACCTTCACATTATAATGGAAGCATCATCTGAGAGTGTTTGCATCCAACATTTGTTAAACGGCATCTTTGGGGTCAGGGGAATGAAACGACCCCCAGTGAAAAGAGCTCCGTTCATCACTCACCGAAAGGGCAGCGATGGCACGAATGATTTAATTTCCTACCTCCAGGATAAATTCCTTTTGTTCCACTTGGCAGATCCTTGGGTATACCGTCTCCTCCTCGACTTTGCTTCTGCAAGATCCGGCAAAGAGCAGCGGGGTGTCTTCATCAGTTTGAAGGTGGCTTCATCTACAGATTCGCCCCCAAAAGACCCCCCCAAAGAAAAAAAAACATTGGGTGTTCCTCAATTCATATAGACACGTTCATAACATCCCACCTGGTTGTTGTTGTTGTTTAAAAAAACAAACTTATACTAACGTAACGGTAGAAGCCTTTGAAATGTTTTGTAGATGGAGCATCCATAATTTCTGGAAGTAAGCGGTTCCAGTGATTAATTGTTCTCCCTGTCTGGAAATTTCTCCTTAGTTCTAGGTTGCTTCTCTCCTTGATGAACTTCAACCTGTCCTGCCCTCACGGGCTTTGGAGAATAGTTTGACCCCCTCTTCTTTGTGGTAGCTCCTCAAATCGTTGAAGACTGCTATCATGTCTCCCCTAGTCTTTCTCTTTGTTAGGCAGGGGTGTCAAACTCAATTTCATTGAGGACCACATCAGGGCCCTGGGGGGGGGTATGGCCAGGGTGGGCGTGGCCTACTGGGTGGGCGTGGCCAGCTCTACATCGTTCGCATCAAGGGTGGCTATGGGGGCCTGGGCAGGAGTGGGACAGAACTGAGGGTCTCTGGCAGAAGGAGGGTCTCTGGGCCAGGGCCAAGGCAGTGGGGGGCCGTTCCCTCACTGTTTCCAGGATGGCTTTGTGGGCCACATGAAACCACTTCGCGGGCCGGATGTGGCCTTGTGTTTGACATGTCTGGGCTAGATATACCTAGAACCTGTAACCATTCATCATATGCTTTAGTTTCTTGTTTTCGTTAAGTCATCCCTTTCCCCCCTCCCATTTTCAAAAGGGGGGGGAGGAAATAAAAATCTGCCCAATTATGGTTGCAGCAGCAGCCAAAAAAGCTAATACAATCCTGGGTTGTGTAAACAGAGGCATAGAATCACGATCACGCGAAGTATTAGCACCGCTTTATAAAAACCTTGCAAGACCACACCTGGAATAGTGCAGCCAATTTTGGTCACCACATCACCAAAAAGATGTTCAGAGTTCAGAAAAAAAATATCAGAGGAGAGCAACTAAGATGATCCAAGGCCTGGAGACCAAAATATACAAAGAAAGGCTGCAGGATTTGGGTTTGGGCAGTCTAAAGAAAAGAAGAAATAGGGGAGACATGATAGCAGTGCTCCAGTATTTGAGGGGCTGCCACAAGGCAGAGGGGGTTATGTTATTCTCCAAAGCACCAGAGGGAAGGATGAGAAACAATGGTTGGAAACTGATCAAAGAGAGAAGCAACCTGGAATTAAGGAGAAACTTCCTGACAGGGAGGACAATTAACCAGTGGAACTGCCTGCCCCTAGAAATTGTGGGCGCTCCATCACTGGAGGTTTTTAAGAGGAGACTGGACATTGACCTGTCTGAGATGGTGTAGGCACTCCTGCTGGAGCAGGGGGCTGGACTAGAAGACCTCCCTGGTCCCTTCCAGCTCTATTCTATTCCTTGGTCCTTCCAAGCCTCCTCTATCCCTCACAAGCTGAACTCCTTGGAAATGAAAGAAACCATTTTACCCGCAGCAAGAAAGAAAATATAAAATATAAAAGCTCAGGGACGGCCAAGCAATCCAGAGGATGCTCAAAGAGAGCTCCTGTTAAGAAGGGCTCTGCTTTTCTTTCAAGGAAAAAAAAAAAGAAAAGAAACCAAAATGGGAAAAAGAGGGGGGGGAAATAACTTTTGCAATATGTTCTTTCGATTAGTCTTTCCGAAGGGAGAAAATGCACACTTGATTTTGAAAGATAAGCGGCGTGCCTTTTCTATCGCAACACTTGGAGTGGATGCATTTGAGGGGGGGGGGGGGGGAAGAAGAAAAATAAAGATGAGCCGTTCTTCATTTGGCTCCCAGGCAACCTGGAGCATCTAATAAGATGGGAAAGGAAAAGAAAAAAAAATTAATAATAATTACATCTCCTTAATTAAGAAGCAAGGCGAGAGAGCCCTGGCAATGGCTGCTAGGAGGCTGGAGCAAAGAGCTTTCAACAGCCCTGCCAGAAAAGGGGCAGGGGCTGTGTAGTCCCTAAGCAGCCAATCAGCAATCCCATCCTCCTGGCTTGCCAAAGAGTGGGGGCTTTCTAATGAGCAGAAGGCCACTGGAGGGCAGAGGGGGCCACAGGAGATGGAAAAGCAGGGAAGGGAGAGATCTTCCATAAGAAGTGCTTTCCTTTCCTTGGTGCTCTCTGAGCTTGGTAGTTTTTTTTATGATGTTTCATAAGCCAACTAGGTAACATCATCAGTGCTAGAAGGGAGGGGGCATTGTGGAGAGGAGGAGGAGGAGGAGGAGGAGGAGGAGGAGGAGGAGGAGGAGGAGAAAGGTTTGAGGTCCTTGATGGTCTCTGAGCTTGATGGTTTGCTTGCAGACATTTCATGACCCAACTAGGTAACGTCATCAGTGCTGGAAGGGAGTAAGGTTTGCAGGGAGGAGGAGGAGGAGGAGGAGTAAGAGGAGGAAAGTTTGAGGTTCTTCATGGTCTCTGAGCTTGGCTGTTTGCTTGCAGACATTTCATGACCCAACTAGGTAACGTCATCAGTGCTGGAAGGGAGTGAGGTTTGCAGGGAGGAGGAGGAGGAGGAGGAGGAGGAGGAGGAGGAGGAGGAGGAGGAGGAGGAGGAGGAGGAGGAGAAAAGTTTGAGGTCCTTCATGGTCTCTGAGCTTGATGGTTTGCTTGCAGACATTTCATGACCCAACTAGGTAACATCATCAGTGCTGGAAGGGAGTGAGGTTTGCAGGGAGGAGGAGGAGGAGGAGGAGGAGGAGGAGGAGGAGGAGGAGGAGGAGTGTGAGGTCCTCTGAGCTGGGAGGTTTTCTTGCAGACGTTTCATTACTGAAGTAGGGTAACATCATCAGTGTTAGCATTACCTAGCTTGTTTACGAAACGTGCGCAAGAAAACAAGCAATCTCAGAGACCCCCAAGGGCCCGACGGTTCTCAGTCCATTTCAACTTAAGGGCCGGAGGAAAGGCTGGAGGATTGGAATCTAGAGAGTGCAGGTCTTAAGACTTCACTCTTGGAGTTGGCAGTCACTGGTTTTCTTCATGACAGAGGGTGTTCCTGCCATAAATATAATCTTATCAGAACAGTGTCCTTGAATCTCTGGCTTTACGCCTTCCATTTCGGAGATTGGTCCGGGAAAGCCCAAAAGGCATCCATGAATTATGGCCTGTCCTTCAAGTCTAGAAAAGGTGCAGCACTAAATGTTCTTCCCTGAAGATACTGGAGACTTGTCCCATGGTGTCTGCATCAAGGCTGTAGCCTTTTCCTGACAGAATAGAAAGGGAAGTATTTCTCCCTCCCCACTCCTGGTTCTTCACTGACCTAGAACACCAGTGGCTTCAAGTCCTCCAAAGTTTTGCATCACCATGATGGCTTTGGTGAGCTCTTCTTGGGTCTGCAGCTGTCCTGTGATGGGACCCGGTGGGGGCAGGTAGCCAAACTTGGTCAGCCAGTCCTGTTGGAAAAAAAAGGGGGGGAGAAAGAAAGAAAGAAAGAAAGAAAGAAAGAAAGAAAGAAAGAAAGAAAGAAAGAAAGAAAGAAAGAAAGAAAGAAAGAAAGAAAGAAAGAAAGAAAGAAAGAAGTGGATTCAGAAAAGCCCAAAGTCTCTGATTCTGCTTCATATACAATACAATACAATACAATACAATACAATACAATACAATACAATACAATACAATACAATACAATACAATAAATATACAACACAATAACAGAGCTGAAAGGCACCTTGGAGGTCTTCTAGTCCAACCCCCTGCTCAGGCAGGAAACCCTATAGCAGTGGTGGCGAACCTATGCCAGAGGCGGCACTCAGAGCCCTCTCTGTGGGCACCCGCGCCATGCCCCGGAGATGGCAACTGTCCCTCTTTAACCAGCCACCTGCTAACTCGACAAGGTCTCACCATGGCCGGATGCATCCCGACACAGCTGGTTTCTCTCCCGCCCATCCTGTCCCTCCTGGCCTCGCATGCTCTCCTTTTCCCAGGCACGACCCACTGCATCACCTCCTCAGCTGTTGGCCGACCATCCATCTTGGAGGTGGCTTCTTTGAACTGCTGGCGACGGGTTGCGGAGCCCCAGAGTGCGCCGGTCGAGGGGCCGGCAGGCTGTGGCTACTGAGGGACACCGTCGGCCCCCATGCGCTCGCTGGCCTCTGTGTGCGGGGGCCGATAGTGTCAGGCAGCAGCCGCCCCAGCCCTTGCCTTGCCCCATGGCAATGGCACCCCTGCCCTGCCTCACCTCACCCCACAGGATGAGTCTCCTGCCTACCGCCACACCTACCAGAGACCTCCTGGAGCTCCCCCAACCCTGCCCAACCCCCACAGGTGTCCGTCCCCACGAGCAACATTGAGGTGACCACACCCACCTTGGCCACACCCACGCAATCTTCCATGACCACCAGAGCCACACCCACCCAGTAGGCCACGCCCACCTGGCACCCAGCGATAAATAAGTGGGTTTTGGGTTGCAGTTTGGGCACTCGGTCTCTAAAAGGTTCGCCACCACTGCCCTATAGCATTTCAGACAAATGGTTGTCCAATCTCTTCTTAAAAACTTCCAGTGTTGGAGCATTCACCGCTTCTGGAGGCAGGTTGTTCCACTGGTTAATTGTTCTAACTGTCAGGAAGTTTCTCCTTAGTTCTAGGTTGCTTCTCTCCTTGACTAGTTTCCATCCGTTGCTTCTTGTCCTGCCTTCAGGTGCTTTGGAGAATAGCTTGACTCCCTCTTCTTTAGGGCAGCCCCTGAGATATTGGAAGACTGCTATCATGTCCCCCATCGTCCTTCTCTTCATTAAACTAGACATGCCCAATTCCAGCAACTGTTCCTTATACTGTATGTTTTAGCCTCCGGTCCCCTAATCATCTTTGTTGCTCTTCTCTGCACTCTTTCTAGAGTCTTATCATCTTTTTTACATTGTGGTGACCAAAACTGGAGGTAGTATTCCAAGTGTGGCCTTACCAAGGCATTATCTAGAACACAGAAGACCTAGGAGCTATTCTAGTCCAACCCCCCCCACCGCTCAAGCAGAACAAAATAAAACAGAATAACAGAGTTGTAAGGGACCTTGGAGGTCATATAGTCCAACCCCCTGCTCAGGCAGGAAGCCCTATACCATTTCAGACAAATGGTTGTCCAATCTCTTCTTTAAAATGTCCAGTGTTGGAGCACCCACAACCTCTCGAGGCAAGTCGTTCCATTAATTAATTGTTCTCACTGTCAGGAAATTTCTCCTTAGTTCTAGGATGCTTCTCTCCTTGGTTAGTTTCCATCCATTGCTTCTTGTCCTGCCTTCAGGCGCTTTGGAGAATAGCTTGACCCCATCTTATTTGGGGCAGCCCCTGAGATATTGGAAGACTGCTATCATGTCACCCTTGGTCCTTTTCCTCATTAGACTAGACAGACCTAGTTCCCCCAATCATTCATCCGATGGTTTATTCCTCCTGCCACCTTAGTCTCGCTCATCTACATATCCACACCCAGCTTCCACTGAATGGCCTGTTCCTCCTTAACAAATGGATGTGTCAAGGCAGATCTGTGTACATTACTTTAGGTAATAAAATGCAACGACCTTCATGCGTCCAGGGGCTGACATTTAATTTTCTCAACCAACTAAGAAAACATCTTGGATTACGGGTGCAGCACACGCCTCCATCTTTGATTTTCTACTTTGTCGGAACTGGCAGCTCATCAATTTGGGGATTCAATGGAGAGATCTTAATATCAGCCGCGGCTACTCCATGCTGAGCAGACAAAAGGGGCCCTTTAGCAAATGAGACTACGTCGCCCTTAGAAAGGAGGGAAAATTGAGACAACACAAAAGTGGTCCGAGTTGCAGAAACACAAAGAATCAAAAGGGACTCTTCACACCATGCTTAAATTGTCTCAGCTCCTCTCTCAGGCTATTTACGGTTGTGCTGGGTTGCTAATCATCCATAATAGGTTTAAGTAATGATGAGAACGCTGAAGCAACATTTGCACGTCTAATGGAAGTTTTGCAGTGAGTCACCTTGGCCATTGCCATGACTACCTTGTTCAGCTTGGATGGAAATGAAAAGTGATGGGACAGACATGTGACAATCAGAACAATGGACCAGAACTGGAACCAGGAGGCCATCGCCACTCAGCCGTGACCTTTGTTATGGATAGGGAATCTCGTAGTGTGCGATGGAAGAGTTTGATGCATCTCTAAGCTCAGATCACTTCTCAGAAGAAGGAGCCTCACTGTCTTTTCAGATCATCTGACTGGAAAATTCAGCATTTGACGATCCTCTCATCAGATTAACAAAATAACAGAGTTGGAAGGGACCTTGGAGGTCTTCTAGTCCAACCCTCTGCTCAGGCAGGAAACCCTACAATGGCTGTCCAGTCTCTTCTTGAAAACATCCTGTGATGGAGCACCCACAACTTCTAGTGACAAGCTTTTCTACTGGTTAATTGTTCTCACTGTCAGGAAATTCCTCTTTAGTTCTAAATTATTTCCCTCCTTGATTAGTTTCCATCCATTGCTTCTTGTCTTGCCTTCAGGGGCTTTGGAGAATAGATTGACTCCCTCTTCTTTGGGGCAGCCCCTGAGATATCGGAACACTGTTCACTTCACCCCTAGTCCTTGTCTTCATTAAGCTAAGGTAAAGGTTCCCCCGCACACGCGTGCTAGTCGTTTCTGACTCTAGGGGCCGGTGCTCATCTCCGTTTCAAAGCCAAAGAGCCAGCGCTTGTCCGAGGATGTCTCCGTGGTCATGTGGCCGGCATGACTAGACGCCAAAGGCGCACGGAACGCTGTTACCTTCCCACCGGAGTGGTCCCTATTTTTCTACTTGCATTTTTATGTGCTTTCGAACTGCTAGGTTGGCAGAAGCTGGGACGAGTAACAGGCGCTCACTCTGTTACACAGCACTTAGGATTCGACCTGCCAAACTGCCGACCTTCTGATCGACAAGCTCAGCGTCCTAACCCACTGAGCCACCGCGTCCCTCTTCATTAAGCTAGGCATGTCCAATTCTTGCAATTTTTCTTTGTACGTTTTAGCCTCCAGTGCTCTAAAGTCTCAGAGGTGGAGTCCTGTGGGAGAATGTGGTCTGGATTCCCAGGGAATGCATCCCATAGAAATAAGAGACAGCGAAGTTTAGATAGCTTGGTTGGGAGGAAAGGAGTTAAGCAGGCTCCTCTCAGTAATTCTCAGGATATATCTTTAATGGTGCCAGCAGTTGCTTGAGTTTGGCAAGACTGATGTCAGTGTAGGAGACGAGTAGGCAGAACTGGAGGGTGGAGCAGAATGCACCATCAGTTCAGAGTCCTTGCCTTGCCACAAGAGACCCAATTCCACCACCCCCTTGAATTCCATTGACTCTTATTTAGCGTCATTGCAGCGCTGACCATCAGTTGACTAGGCTATTGTATATTTATGTTGCAATCTATACGCATGGTCCTGATTCTTTGCGCCTGAGGTTCAGACTCAAAAAAACCAAGAAGACATGCAGAGTTCTGTCTAGGCAGTTTCCTTTACGGACGGCTTCTCACCTACAGACAGAATCTTGCCAAACTAAAGCAACTCTATGCATCATTAAAGATGTACTGTGAGGACCTCTAGACAGGAGCCTTCCTGACTACTCTCCCATCCAAACTTTGCTATCTCTTATTCCTCTGGAATGCGTTTCCTCCCTCCTGGGAATCCAGACTACATTCCCCCACAGCCCTTGGCAGAGCATTATTATTATTATTATTATTATTTTGTTGTTGTTGTTAGTTGCGAAGTCGTGTCCGACCCATCGCGACCCTATGGACAACGTTCCTCCAGGCCTTCCTGTCCTCTCCCATCTTCTGGAGTCCATTTAAGCTCACGCCTACTGCTTCAGTGACTCCATCCAGCCACCTCATTCTCTGTCGTCCTCTTCTTCTATTGCCCTCAATCTTTCCCAGCATTAGGCTCTTCTCCAGTGAGTCCTTCCTTCTTATGAGGTGGCTAAAGTATTTGAGTTGTTGTTGTTGTTGTTGTTGTTGTTGTTGTTATTATTATTATTATTATTATTATTATTATTATTATTATTATTATTTCCAAAATCAGCTATTTCAAAATTGAAGTGAGGAACTTTCTAACAATTGTATCCGATCATCCAAGGCAGGGAACTAATTACAGTGTAAGCTTTAATAACCCACCTGATGCTTTTATTAGCTCCCTGGGATGTCTTCCTACATTTAGCCAAGAATTCCAGCTAGGAGGGCTTCTTTGGAACTGTCCAAGGTACCATGCTCCTCTGTCCCAGGTATAAAAAGCACTCAGTTTACCCAGCTGAAGCCTGCATCTGTCTCAACCAATCTGGGCCTGACTTCAGATGCTGCTGGCTTCCCAAGCAAGCTTCAAGCATCCACAGAAGAGGAGGCGAGCCCATTTGCTAGTCTCAGCGTTCCCATCATGCAAATGTGCTGTTCTTCAAAACATCTGTCTGAGATATTCCAGCCTAGAGAAGTGCCTGCAGTGCAGCTATTTTCGGCTCCATAAACAGCGGATGGTCGATTACTGTGGGATTGACTCTTTCTTTAGGAGGCAAAGACAGCTGCTCCTAAAATAAGCAAGCCTTGCTGACTTCTCCTAAAGGTAGCATCTCTGCTCCCTTTAGAGAAAGGGCCTGGTCTCTATCCAGCAAAGGTTGGCTTTCTAAAGAGGCCTGGAAGCTAAATCCTACGATGAACGATCGAGGGAACTTGGTATGTCTAGACTAAGAAAGAGAAGGATTAGGGATGATAGGATAGATATCTTCCAGTACTTGAAGGGCTGGCGCAGAGAACTGAGGATCAACTTATTCTCCAAAGCAACAGAAGGTAGGAGAAGAAGCAATGGAGGGAAACCCATCAAGGAGAGAAGCAACCTAGAACGAAGGAGAAACTTCCTGACAGTGAGAACAATTAACCAGTGGAACGGCTTCCCTCCAGAAGTTGTGAATGCTCCAACACTGGAGGTTTTTAAGAAGAGACTGGATAGCCATTTGTCCGGAATCATATAGGGTTTCCTGCTTGAGCAGGGCGATGGGAGTAGAAGACCTCCAAGAAGACCTGTTATTCTGTTCTCATCAAAGAAAGATCCAACCTAGAAGTAAGGGGAAATTTCCTGGCAGTGAGAGCAATGAATCAATCCAGAATTATGGCTGCTCCACCACTGGAAGTTTTCAAGAAGAGACAGGACTCTTATCTGGTGCCAGTTTATCCAGCATGGTTATAGGGTCTCCTGCCACGCTTAGGGGCTTGGACTGGAAGACCTCCAAGGTCCCTTCGATACCTGTTATTCTATGTCCTTCCCAGCCATTTCCTCCCCCTCTCCTTCCTTCTACCAACCCAAATATCGCTTTTGTCTCGACTGTCACTGTATTTTAATCTTCTGCTTATCCTCGTCTCTGGAGAAGATGGTAATTGCTGTGACAACAGGAATTTTCTTTACCGATGTCCGGGATGTAGCAAGCTATTGAACTGGTAGGGCTGCGATCGATCTCAGCTTTCTAAATGTTCGATACCCCCATTAACTTCTCTCTTTGTGATAACTGATGTCAGGCAGCAATGTCAGGTTCAAACTGTCTGATTGCTTCATATCCTAGCTGTCCTCAGGAGGAAAACTGGGGTATGATAGCAGATTATTCTCCAGCTCGTATCCCTCCCTCCCTCCCTCCCTCCCACCCACCCACCCACTTCCACCCATGTCTTTGGCATTCAGGTGTGCACCACTGATTCAGTCCTCCCGGCACTGATGGTGCAAGGGGGCGGGGGGGGGGGGGAGAAACGCGACACGGCGTTTTGCTTCTCAAAGCAGAGGCCTGTTATTTATTTAGCGAGTTTAGAAAAACGGTAGGCTAGGTTTCCACCAGCGTAACGAGTTTGGGAAGCTTCCAAGGCAAAAGTTAAAAACATTCGTCAGCTCCGCCTGGAAACAGATGGGATTCATGCAACTGCGAGTTCCCACACGAATGTCCTGGCAGGCTGACGTTGAACTATGTGGCTTGCAGTGAAGGGAGGGAGGGAGAATGTGAGAGCGAGGAAGGGAGAAAGGGAGGGAGGAGAGGAAGGAGAGGAAGGAAGGGAGAAAGGAAGAGAAAAGAGGGAGGGAGAGAAAGGGAGGGGAGAAGCAAGGAAGGAAGCAAAGCAGGAAGAGATTGACAGAAAAGAGGGAGGGAAACTGTGTTCCCCCTCCCTCCCTCCCTCCCTCCCTCCCTCCCTCTTTCTTTCTCTCTCTCTCTACACACACACACACACACACACACACAGTTTCCATCCCTCCCTCCTTTCTGTCTGTTCATCTCTTCCTTGCTTCCTTCTTCCCTCCCTCCCTCCCTCCCTCCCTCCCTCCCTCCTTCTCTCTCACAGATGGACGGATGGAAGGATTGATTTATGATCACACCTGATGGCAGAAGACTTCTTAAGTGATGCAAAGCAGGCCATTTAGCACTTGCTACTCATTGGCAACTATCACTCAAAGGGAACTCTTGACGTTACCCTATGGTAGGGCCATTCCTCTCTCTTTCCTTGCAGTGTGTGTAGTCTTTCCATCAGTTCCCCTTGTAGCTTATAGAAACTGTCCACCCTTCCTTCCTAAACCATCCCATCCATCAATCCATCAATCTATCCATCCTTCTGTTCGTCCGTCTGTCCATCCATCCACCCATCCATCCATCTGTCCATCCATCAATCTATCCACCCATCCATCCATCTATCCACCCACCCATCCATCCATCCGTCTATCTATCCATCCATCCACCCATCCATCCATCTGTCCATCCATCAATCTATCCACCCATCCATCCATCTATTTTATTTATTTATTTTATTTATTTTATTACATTTATATACCGCCCTTTCCCGAAGGACTCAGGGCGGTTTACAGGGTAATTAAAAACCAAAATACAAAAGTTAAAAAACCAAGTTTAAAAAAAATTAAATTTATCCCTGTATAAATAAAACCCCAGTTAAAATAAAATTAATCCTCAGCCTGGGCCAGAGAGCTCGAAGAGCCAGGTCTTCAGGTCCCGACGGAATGACCGGAGGTCGGGGGCAGTCCTCAGCTCCACTGGCAGCTGGTTCCAAAGGGCAGGCGCCCCCACTGAGAAGGCCCTATCCCTGGGTGTTACCCGCTGGCAATCTCTTACCGGTGGCACCCTGAGAAGACCCTCCCTGTGGGAGCGCACTGGACGAAGGGAGCTTGATGCTGGCAGCAGGTGTTCCCTCAGATATCCCGGACCCAAGCCATTTAGGGCTTTATAGGTCATCACCAGCACCTTGAATTTCACCCGGAGGGCAACCGGAGGCCAATGCAGCTCGCGGAGTAGAGGTGTTACATGGGAGTATCGGGAGACCCCCATCACAACTCTCGCGGCCGCATTCTGCACCAGCTGAAGCCTCCGAGTGGTCCTCAAGGGCAGCCCCATGTAGAGAGCGTTGCAGTAGTCCAAACGGGAGGTCACGAGCGCATGAGTGACGGTGCGTAGGGCATCTCAGTCCAGATAGGGTCGCAACTGGCGCACCCACCCATCCATCCGTCCATCTATCTATCCATCCACCCACCCATCCATCTGTCCATCCATCAATCTATCCACCCATCCATCCATCTATCCACCCACCCATCCATCTGTCCATCCGTCTGTCTATCCATAAGTCCATCCATATATCCACCCACCCATCCATCCACCCATCCATCTATCCATCCATCCATCCATCCATCCATCCATCCGTCCATCTGTCCATCTGTCCATCCATCCATCTGTCTGACTGTCTGTCCGTCTGTCCATCCCCCACCTATCTATCCCCCCACTGACCCACCCACCCACCTGACTGCTCTTCTCGGCTGATTTTTAACCACTTGGCTCCTCAAGGAGGCCTCTCTTCTTCTTCCTTCATCATGCTAGAAGAATCTCCTAAAAGCCAGGCCAGAGTCTTCCTGAATGCAGCCATTCATCCCCCTGCACTGTGAATGGGTTGGTGACAGAAAGTAGGTACCTAATTCTGTCCTGATGTCACCTGACAAATCACGTCTGGCCGCCCGACCTGTGTTGCCCTGTCAATGGCCGAAGCCTGGCAGAAAATAATTGGCTTGTCTCAGCTGCAATGAGGTGGCCTTGCTAATCACTGCAGGACCTTTGGGACATTGCTGCATCAAGGCTTTTTCCTTATCAAGCCCTTCTGGACGGAGGCAACAGGGAGTCCTTGGTTTAAGACCGTTCATTCAGCCACTGTTCACAGTTGCCATCACCACCATCACCACCACTGCCATCATCACATCAACTTTTCAAGTAAACAAGCATCGTTAAACACAGCATCTGTGTCCAACTGAGCAGTTTTCGTGTCTGCATTTATTGCAGCACTCTTCCAATACTTGAGGTTCTGCCACCAAGAAAAGATGGGGTGTCACCCTATTCTCCAAAGCACCTGAAGGCAGGACAAGAAGCAATGGATGGAAACTAATCAAGGAGGGAAGCAACCTGGAACTAAGGAGGAAGGAAGGAAGGAAGGAAGGAAGGAAGGAAGGAAGGAAGGAAGGAAGGAAGGAAGGAAAGGCAATGGATGAAAACTAATCAAGGAGGGAAGCAACCTGGAACTAAGGAGGAAGGAAGGAAGGAAGGAAGGAAGGAAGGAAGGAAGGAAGGAAGGAAGGAAGGAAGGAAGGAAGGAAGGAAGGAAGGAAAGACAATGGATGGAAACTAATCAAGGAGGGAAGCAACCTGGAACTAAGGAGGAAGGAAGGAAGGAAGGAAGGAAGGAAGGAAGGAAGGAAGGAAGGAAGGAAGGAAGGAAGGAAGGAAGGAAGGAAAGACAATGGATGGAAACTAATCAAGGAGGGAAGCAACCTGGAACTAAGGAGGAAGGAAGGAAGGAAGGAAGGAAGGAAGGAAGGAAGGAAGGAAGGAAGGAAGAAAGGAAGGAAGGAAGGAAGGAAAGGCAACGGATGGAAACTAATCAAGGAGAGAAGCAACCTGGAACTAAGGAGAAATTTACTGACAGTGAGAACAATTAACCAGTGGAACTGCTTGCCTCTAGAAACTGTGACTGCTCCAACACTGGAGGTTTTTAAGAAGAGATTGGACAACCTTTTGTCTGAAATGGTATAGGGTTTCCTGCCTGAGCAGGGGGTTGGGTTAGAAGATCTCCAAGGTCCCTCCCAACTCTGTTATTCTCTTATCATGACTTAGAACTAAGGAGAAATTTCCTGACAGAACAATCAAAGCAATGGAACAGCTTGCCTCCGGAGGTTGTGACTGCTCCAACACTGGAGGATTTTAAGAAGAGATTGGACAACCTTTTGCCTGAAATGGGGTAGAGTCTGCAGGTTCGACTATAAGACCTCCAAGGTCCCTTCCCATTCTGTTCTTCCGTTAGGTTCTGTGTCTTGCCATCTTGGCTTCGGCCTCCCAGGTGGGCACTTGAAATCTATATTAAACTGGAATCATGTAGAGAACCATGTGGGATGCTGTACGTAGAACATGGCTTTCTCCCGCATCGTTGACACTTACAATGATGCTGGAAAAAGTGACTTGCAACCGATCCTCACGCTTAATGGCCATCGCAACATCCCCTGTGGCAGATCAGGAGTTTTCTTACACAGCTGTCCCTTACTCTGATGTCTCCCCCAAGTTTCGGGGAGACGTGGGAAGCGGGGGAGGGTGGGATGCAATTGAGCCGAAGCTGAGAAAACAAGGAAGGGTGCAGCTCTCTGGCCCGAAATTGCACAACGATGGGAGAATCACCCCAGGCCTTTTACGCAAGAGCAAGCACTTCATACCGGCAAGAATATCATCCAGATATTTATTTTCTTCAAAGCGGTGGGCAGGAGGAAATTTTGCCAGACAGAGATGGTTGCCCATCAACTTAATTTTTTTTGGTCCAAATTTCCTGTGGAGGATGCTTGCCTCTTTTTCACACACACCCCCAGTTTGATCAGTGCGAGGACGGCTTATCTCCCTCCCACCCGTCCCCCCCATTCCTTTTTTTGTGCCTTTGGCAACGTTTCCAATCTTCTATGTGTTCTGGCAAGGATTTCCCAACCGAGCTAGGAATCGTGCCCATTAATTAGAAGGACGCATATGGAAGGGACTCTTGCTTTTCGCCCCCTCCCAAGCATGAGTGGATCCTTTGATTTCTTCTTGTCTATTCACGGGGCCCTGCCGGTTTTGCTCCAAAGGATGATATCCGCCTCTTTACGGAGAGATCAACAGCTAGTCATTCTCAAGAAAGGAAATACAGGAATTCTGGAGTGAACTGAAACGGCAGGGATTTTGGAATGAACTGAAGCCCAGAGGCTTCATCTCGATGCCTACAAGCCTGTTGTTTTATCTCAACTAATCTGAAGTTCCAGTATTGGCGAGAATGACTTTCTCTCAATAAAGGAGACTGTTTGCAGCTTAGGGTTGAAATGGGAGGTCCTTGTTGCGCTCTGAGCTTGGTGGTCTTCTGGCAGATCTTTCACTAACTAAACCAGGTAACATCATCAGTGGTAGAAGGGAGTGGGCTTTGTGGAGAGGAGGAGGAGGAGATGGTGGTGGTGGTGGAGGAGGAGGAGGAGGAGGAGCAGTGTGGGATCCTTGGTGCGCTCTGAGCTTGGTGGTTTTCATGCAGATGTTCCATGACCCAACTAGGTAACATCATCAGTGCTAGAAGGGAGTGGGATTTATGGAAAGGAGGGAGGGGGGAGGGGAAGAGAGGGAAGAAGGAAGGAAGGAAGGAAGGAAGGAAGGAAGGAAGGAAGGAAGGAAGGAAGGAAGGAAGGAAGGAAGGAAGGACTATGGGGTTCTAGGTACTCTCTGAGCTTGCTTGTTTTCTTGCAGAAGTTTCATTACCCAAACCAGGTAACACCATCAGTGATAGAAGGGATTGAATTTAGGGAGGGAGGGAGGAAAGGAAGGAAGGAAGGAAGGAAGGAAGGACTATGGGGTTCTAGGTACTCTCTGAGCTTGTTTTCTTGCTGACGTTTCATTACTCAAACTAGGTAGCATCATCAGTGCTAGAAGGGAGTGGAATTTATGGAGAGGAGGAGGGAGGGAGGGAGGGAGGGAGGGAGGGAGGAAGGAAGGAAGGAAGGAAGGAAGGAAGGAAGGAAGGAAGGAAGGAAGGACGGACTATGGGGTTCTAGGTACTCTCTGAGCTTGCTTGTTTTCTTGCAGAAGTTTCATTACCCAAACCAGGTAACACCATCAGTGATAGAAGGGATTGAATTTAGGGAGGGAGGGAGGAAAGGAAGGAAGGAAGGAAGGACTATGGGGTTCTAGGTACTCTCTGAGCTTGTTTTCTTGCTGACGTTTCATTACTCAAACTAGGTAGCATCATCAGTGCTAGAAGGGAGTGGAATTTATGGAGAGGAGGAGGGAGGGAGGGAGGGAGGGAGGGAGGGAGGAAGGAAGGAAGGAAGGAAGGAAGGAAGGAAGGAAGGAAGGAAGGAAGGGACTGACTATGGGGTCCTTGGTGCTCTCTGAGCTTGCTTGTTTTCTTGCAGACGTTCCATGACCCAAATAGGTAACATCATCAGTGCTAAAGGGAGTGAGGGGTGCAGAGAGGAGAAGGGGAAGAGGGGGGAGGAGGAGGAGGAGGAAGAGGACTGTGCGGTCCTTAGTGCTCTCTGAGCTTGGTGGTTTTCTTGCAGACCGTTCATTAACTAAACCAGATAACATGCTAGTGATGACCTTCTAGCACTGATGATGTGACCTAGTTTGTGTAATGAAATGTCCGCAAGAAAACCATCAAGCTAAGAGAGCA
>NC_138217.1:6289641-6319641 GCF_964194415.1 Vipera berus | reverse complement strand
TCTCCCTCTCTCTCTCTCTCTCTCTCTCTCTCTCTCCAGTATATTATATCTATCTCTCTATCTTTCTTTATTTCTCTCTCTCCAGTATATTGTATCTCTCTCTCCAGTATATTCTCTCTCTCTCTCTCTCTCTCTCTCTCTCTCTCTCTCTCTCTCTCTCTCTCTCTCTCTCTCTCTCTCTCTCTCTCTCTCTCTCTCTCTCTCTCTCTCCAGTATATTGTATCTCTCTCTCTATCTTTCTTTATCCCTCTCCCTCTCCCCCCGCCTCTCTCTCATAGGCTGAGATTTCATTCCAACTAGGAGCAATCTCAGTTCTCGTTCTCCAGGAGACGGTCCCACTTGGAGTCAAAAGACGAGGTTCTGTAATGGGCTGTGAGGGGTGGGGGGGAAAGGAAGAGAGAGGCAATCAAGGCAACAGTCAGATCAATGAAACCCGAGTCCTGGGCAGAAAAAGTAATTTGAAGAAGCGCCTCAGACCTGACCTTCCTTTGGTCTCTTGATCATCAAGGCAAGGAAGGGGAGAGACAGATTCATACTTGCAGGATTCGATTACTGTAATCCTATAATCACAGTAGCATTACTCTCCATAACTTCCTGGTCTGCTCTAGCTCGAAAGCCGACAGTTTCTTATTCAACTGAAATTGCACCAATGGTGGGGGAGTCGACAGCTGCTGCTAGCCTTTTCCTAAACACAGGATGCCATAAAAGGAGGACCTGTTTTCTAATGGATCCACTGAAAACTGACCCGCGTTAGAAAAAACAATAGCCTTTTGCCCTTAAATTCCCATCCACAGCGTCTCCTTAAATTAGCTCCTGTCAGGATCCTACAGACCAGCCAAATCCTAACTCCAATGCATTCATTGGTTGTCTGTTTGCATGCCTGGGTCCTGGTGGCATGGTGGTTAGAATGCAGTATTGCAGGCAAACTCTGCCCACCGCCTGGAGTTCGATCCTCATGGGACTCAAGTTTAACTCAACCTTCCATCCTTCCAAGGTTGGTAAAATGCAGATCCAGATTGTTGGGGGCAAGATGCAAATAATGCTGACATTGCAAACCGCCCAGAGAGTACTATAAAGCGCTATATAAATCTAAATGCGATTGTTATACGTCAGGTGAAAGCAACCAGAATCACTCATAAAGAGTCCCAAACAGTAGTTTATTGCTACTCAAGGATGTTACAAGAATCTCACCAGACCGATTGCAATCCCCTGGGAAAGGTCAAATGATGGCAAGTGCCAGGGAAATCAGGAGATTCGGGGAAATTCAAATGAGTATAATGATTCATTGCAAGCTTAAGCTCTCTACAAAAATCTGAGCTACTAACGGTCGAGGAAAATGAGCGGGAGGCAAGAAGGCACACACTCACACAATTTCCCTTTCTCCCTCCTTTCTGTCTGTCCATCTCTTCCTTCCTTGCTTGCTGCCTCCTTCCCTCCTTCTCTCTCATGGATGGAAGGAAGGAAGGAAGGAAGGAAGGAAGGAAGGAAATGAGTGGGGAATAAGAAGGCATTCAAGGTGGGCAGGACTTAGAACTCCTGTGGGCACACAGAGACTCATGACAAATGATGTGTTTGACCCCTCCCTTAGGCTCAGCTTGGTCACCTCCTACAGATAAGGCTTCAGGGATTCTGGGGCAGGTCAGGCCTGTGCTGCTTTCTGCTGTGCAAAGACTCTAAACTCAGCCCCCTCTTAACACCTCCCTCCTGTCTAGCTGGAGATCCCACCACATTACAATTTCAGATCTTCAGCAGTCAGCCTTCTCATGACAATTTTGACAGGTTCAAGAACTGCATTTAAACCTGGAGGGTCTTCCCCACCCCACCCCATCCCACCCGGGTTATTCAATTAGCCATGTCCTTAGAAACACGGCAATTTCCCTGTTATGTAGACTAATTGCTTTCCTCAGCCGAGAAGCCCAGTGCTTGCTCTGCTACATTCTTCCTCCAGCAATTCCTCCTTGCAGCGTAAGGGATTTCTGGCATGTTCCAGCAGTGATTCATCTGGATAAAGACATTTGTGGATAGCCTCTCACAGAGGAAAAGAGAACGCAAAAATTAAGAAGGATGGTTTCCAACCCATCTGCTCTCCTAGGCTTCGTCTTCTAGGAATTGGTATAACAACAATAAGAACAACAACAATAATGGAGTTGGAAGGGAACTTTGAGGTTTTCTAGTCCAACCCCCTGCTCAAGCAGGAAACCCCATAACATTTCAGACAAATGGTTGTCCAGTCTCTTCTTAACAAACTCCAGTGTTGGGGCATTGACCGTTTCGGGAGGCAGGTTGTTCCACTGGTTAATTGTTCTCATTGTCAGGAAATTCCTCCTTAGTTCTAGGTGGCTTCTCTCCTTGATTAGTTTCCATCCGTTGCTTCTTGTCCTGCTTTCAGGTGCTTTGGAGAATAGCTTGACTCCCTCTTCTTTGGGGCAGCCCTTGAGATACTGGAAGACTGCTGTCATGTCTCCCCTCATCCTTCTCTTCATTAGACTAGACATCCCCAATTCCAACAACCGTTCTTTATATGTTTTAGCCTCCAGTCCCCTAATCATCTTTGTTGCTCTTTTCTGCACTCTTTGTTGAGTCTCAACATCTTGTTTACATCATGGTGACCAAAACTGAATGCAGTATTCCAAGTGCAGCCTTACCCAGGCATTGTAAAAATTCCTGAGAAAAATGGTAAGAAATTTGGGATCAGCTGTCTCACAACCGTTGGATGCTTCCCTGCATCCCAAGTTCTAATTCTAGATATAAGGAAACAACAATCAATTTGGGGTTTGGTTGGATAACATTTGAGAAGGGTCCATGGTCACCAAAACCTACTCTGGAGTCTGACACGTTTTGTGGATGAAATTAGGAAAACTAAACTGTGTCATAATTGGGTCCACAAATTCATTTAGACCCCTCTTCTTTCTTCTGATGAGAACAATACTCCAGGATTTTTGAACGAATTATTTTCCCAAGCCCACCTGAAGATACCTGGGATCAAATCTGGGAATTTTGCAAACAAGGAAGTGTTGATCTACTGAGCTACGACTCCTTGCTCAGAGGCAGAAACTGTGTTAGTCATAGTTTTATTACAGCCACTAACTTACATTTTGTACCATTATTGTGGAAGGTTACAAGATTCAAATTAAAATGCATAAACTCGTTCCCGGAAGCTTCATGGAAGTAAATAAAATGGTTCAGACTACTAAACACAACGACGATAAGGCTAAAAAAAAATCTAAATACTTAAAAGGAATGTTCTAAATTATAAAACTACTTTGTATGTGTAATACTGAAAAGCTAACATACTGAATTACTGTATGAGAGAGACAGAGATTACATGTATATATTCAACCCAAGTCACCTCACTGCAGAATTGTCAGCCTCCTGGGTAAAGCTGATAGGAATTATAATCAGATGAGCTATCTCCACTGTATTGTAAAGCTACATCGATAGAATCTTGCACGGCTGAAAGGATAGATCCTCTATTGTCTCCTCTACAGGCTGACAAACTAGGGAGGGTCTTTTGTAAGACCCTTGTCTCACCCCCATTGTCCTTGCTGCAAGCTAAGTGTTCCCTTATCTGACCATTCCCTTGGAAGCATCTCTTTGCCCAGCCTCCCAAAGTCTTTCCCACATACCATAACCATCTTCTTTAAAGCCTGAGAAACTAGGGGGTGGTGGTCCCTTTCTCCATCTATTATGCAGCTCGGGGCTGCACTGTCTCTTATCTGACTCTTTCCTTGGCAGCATCTCTTCCCCCATCTCACAAGATCTTTGTCACATTCCCGTTACAGCCGCCTCCTTTACAGGATGAGAAGCTAGGGAGGGTTTCTTCTCTTTCTCCACCCATTACGCAGCTGTGGGCTATGCTGCCTCTTATCTGACTGTTCCCTAGGCAGTATCTCATCTCCCCATTTCCTGCGGTCTTTCTCACATACCATTACAGCCCCCTCCTTTACAGCCTAAGTAACTAGGGAGGGTCCCTTTTGAGCATCCTTCTCCACCTATTATGCAGCTCTGGGCTATGCCCTCTCTTATCTTATCATTCCCTAGGAAGCTTCTCTTCTGTTTGTCTCCCAAGGTCTTTCCCAAAAACCATAACCATCTCCTTTACAGCCTGAGAAACTAGGGAGGGTTACTTCTGAGTCTCTTTCTCCACCCATTACGCAGCTGTGGGCTAAGCAGTCTCTTATCTGCCCATTCCCTTGTGAATGGGCTCCCTTCACTCAGTCTCCCAAGGTCTTTTCCACATAACATCACAAACATGTAGACCTCTTCATTGAGTGTTTTAGCAATAGCAATAGCACTTAGATGTATATACCGCTTCACACGGCTTTACAGCCCTCTCTAAGCAGTTTACAGAGTCAGCCTTTTGCCCACTGACAGTCTGGGTCCTCGTTTTACTGACTTCGGAAGGATGGGAGGCTGAGTCAACCTTGAGCCGGTGAGGATCAAACTCCTGGCAGTCAACAGTGAGTCTGCCTGCAGTGCTGCTTTCTAGCCACTGCACCATCATGGCTCTTAATGGACAGTGATCTACCACATTGGTCCAATGAAGGTTGGTAGAACAATGTTTGTTACTTTATAGTCTAACACTGCTTGTGTCCAGCCTAAGGACACCCAGTTGACTTCTAAAGGGGGACTAGAACCCCTTTCTAGCATCTTCTAGGAGGTTAAGATTAAGGTTAACCACCCTGATTCTCATCCTTTCAAGCAGAAGCTCAATGGGTAGAAAACAATGTTCAATCCTTCTGTGTTTGTTGTTTTGCTTCCTTCCTAGCTGGGGTCTCCTTCGCCCCTTCCTGAGCAGGGGTTTGGACTAGAAGACCTCCAAGGTCCCTTCCAACTCTGTTATTCCGTTATGTTCCTTTGAACCAACTGTCTCCATCTCTCTGCTCTTTTACAATGCTCTCATTTGCCGTTGTGTTATTTTATTGTGCAAGAGTCAGAACTGTCACGGAGTCTGTCTGATGCAGCTGAGTGGCGTCCCAGTACATAATCTGAGAGTTGCATTGACAAGGTGGTGGCTTTGGAAGCCAAGAGGTCTATGGAGATGTCTCCCAAGCTTCTTCTCTTCTTCCAACTCCAGTTGGGTTGGACAGCCTGCTCTCTTTAATGCAGCTGGAGGGGGAGATGAGGCAATCTGCTTTTACACTGGGACAATCTGCCCCTTGAGAGAAAGCTGGATGAATTTATTTCCAGCAGCAGATGGGATTCAACTCGCTAGAAGAGGAACATCTGCACCGGGTCAAAAATCTGGAGTTGCTTTCAGAAGAACATTGGGCTCTAGCATCATCCACCAGGTCAGTTGGAACCCAAAGGTTTTTCTCCAGGGCCCCCTTAATCAATCTGGCTTGGTTGAGTAAACACAAGAAAAGCAACTGATGGAACGTCAGTTTTCCCCAAAGCCTCTATAGAGACCAGGAAGAGATTTCCTCAAATCATGTACAGAGAATCTGTTCCCATTTCCAGCCTCAACACTGTCTCGACTCCAAGCTTTGCCAGATGGAAGAAAATAAATACTCGTGATTTACACAGATGGGGGGGGGGAGAGAGAAAAAAATCGCTTAACAACTATTCACAGTTTATCCACACCCAGAGCAAGTGCAAATATGTCACGACTTAGCAACTTCAACGGGTTGTGTATTTTGAGTTCGGGCGGGATGACCTGCTGCCCCACCGTTTAGCAAATTAATTACAGCAACGCGTCCCGTTAATGTACAGGCTGGCTGTTTTTCTGATGAAAATGCAAATGCCCAGAAAGGCCAGCATTTGGGAGTCATTATCTCTGCCTGGAACTTTAGCCCTTTTGAAGGAAAGAGGTTCTTCAGAAATTTAGATTGACCGCACAAGCTTAACCCAGAATTAGAATAGAATAACAGTTGGAAGGGACCTTGGAGGTCTTCTAGTCCAACCTCCTGCTCAGGCAGGAAACCCTATACATTTCAGACAAATGGTTTTCCAGTCTCTTCTTAACAAAGACAAGTGTGGAGCATTCACTACTTCTGGAGGCAGGTTATTCCACTGATTAATTGTTCTCATTGTCAGGAAATTCATCCTTAGTTCTAGGTTGCTTCTCTCTTTGGTTAGTTTCCATCCGTTGCTTCTTGTCCTGCCTTCAGGTGCTTTCGAGAATAGCTTGACTGCCTCTTCTTTGGGGCAGCCCCTGAGATATTGGAAGAGTTGCTATCATGTCCCCCCTCGTCCTTCTCTTCATTAAACTAGACCAGGGGTAGGCAACCTCGGCTCTTTTATGACTCATGGACTTCAACTCCCAGAATTCCTGAGTCAGCTATGCTGACTCAGGAATTCTGGGAGTTGAAGTCCATGAGTCATAAAAGAGCTGAGGTTGCCTACCCCTGAACTAGACATACCCAATTCCAGCAACCGTTCCTTATATGTTTTAGCCTCCAGTCCCCTAATCATCTTTGTTGCTCTTTTCTGCACTCTTTGTTGGGTCTCAACATCTTGTTTACATCGTGGTGACCAAAACTGAATGCCGTATTCCAAGTGCGGCCCTACCCAGGCATTGTAAAAACTCCTGAGAAAGATAGTAAGAAATTTGGGATCAGCCGTCTCACAACCGTTGGATGCTTCCCTGCATCCCAAGTTCTAATTCTAGATATAAGGAAATGACAATCAACTTGGGGTTTGGTTGGATAACACTTGAGAAGGGTCCATGGTCACCAAAACCTACTCTGGAGTCTGACACGTTTTGTGGATGTAATTAGGAAAACTAAACTGTGTCATAATTGGGTCCACAAATTCATTTAGATCCCTCTTCTTTCTTCTGATGAGAACAATACTCCAGGATTTTTGAACAAATTGTTTTCCCAAGCCCGCCTGAAGGTACCTGGGATCAAATCTGGGAATTTTGCAAACAAGGAAGTGTCTTCTGAAAAAACTTCCAGTGTTGGAGATTCACAGCTTCTGGAGGCAGGTTGTTCCACTGGTTAATTGTTCTCACTGATGGGAAATTTCTCCTTAGTTCTACACCGGATTTCTTTTTAATGATCTTTAGAATAGAATAGAATAGAATAGAATAGAATAGAATAGAATAGAATAGAATAGAATAGAATAGAATAGAATAGAATAGAATAGAATAGAATAGAATAGAATAGAAACAATTTGTTTAGTCGGTAACACGGTTGTAAAATGAATTTGGCTTCCCCATTGACTTTGCTTCTCTGTAGGTCCAAAATGGGATCACATGACCCTAGGACACTGCAACTATCCTAAATGTGAGTCAGTTGCCAACATCTGAATTTTGATCACATGACCGCGGGCATGCTGCAACGGTCGTAAGTGTGGAAAACGGTCATAGGTCACTATTTTCTGTGCCGTTGTAACTTCCAACGATCCTCAAACCAACGGCTGTAAGCCGAGAACTACGAGTAAGTTGCTTGAAATATTCTATATTATCCAAGACATTCCTAATATTCTCCTTTAACTTTCTTTTAGGGAAAAACCCATGTTGATCCTCAAGAAAAATCCTTGCAAAGTGTATTGTAAGCCGCCCTGAGTCTTCGGAGAAGGGCGGGATATAAATGGAATTAAAAAAAAAATAAAAAAAAAATTCAGTCTATCAGCTAGAATCCGTATGAACAACTTGTAGTTTCGGTAACATTGGATCCCAAGAGGGAGAATAAAAATTGCCGGCTCCCTCCAGGTGATATATTTGCTCTGCCACTCCAATCAGTTGCCATCATGCAGCTTTGGGTGTCAAACTGGAAAGCCACAGGCTCCTGTGCCCTAATTAAGCCTATTTTGCTGAATTTGAGCCTAGGGCAAAATCCAAAATCGGCAAGGAAAAAAAAACAACCAGGCTACGATTCCCTAACGTCAGGAAGAAAGAAACTCGGTATGGAATAATTAAGATGATTTAAGCATCTGCGTGGCTAAGGCACCTCCTCTGTTTCAGGCTGGGGGGGAAAAAAAGGAAGCCATTTTTTACCGTTAAATTGTGGAAATTTTAGAAGCCTTTAATAAGGGCTTAAAATCAAAGGGGTCTTGAAAAAGCAATGCCCTTGTCGAAAAACACATGCTAGCAGCCTAACAATATTTGAGTGGCTGCCACAAAGAAGAGGGGGTCAAGCTATTCTCCAAAGCACCTGAAGGCAGGACAAGAAGCAACGGATGGAAACTCATCAAGGAGAGAAGCAACCTGGAACGAAGGAGGAATTTCTTGACAGCTTGAACAGTCAATCAGTGGAGCAACTTGCCTCCAGAATTTCTGAATGCTCCAACACTGGAGGTTTTTAAGAAGAGATTGAACAACCATTTGTCTGAAATGGTATAGGGCAGGGGTGTCAAACTCAATTTCATTGAGGGTCGCATCAGCTTTGCAGTTGCCCTAAAGGGTATGGCCTGGGTGGGCGTGGCCTACTGGGTGGGCGTGGCTAGAGTGCGTATGGCCTACTGGGTGGGCGTGGCCAGCTCTACATCGTTGGCATCAAGGGTGCCTATGGGGGCCTGGGCAGGAGTGGGACAGATCTGAGGGTCTCTGGCAGGAGGAGGGTCTCTGGGCCAGGGCCAAGGCAGTGGGGGCCGTTCCCTCACTGTTTCCAGGATGGCTTTGTGGGCCGCATGAAACCACTTCGCGGGCCGGATCTGGCCCCCGGGCCTTGTGTTTGACATGTCTGGTATAGGGTTTCCTGCCTGAGCAGGGGGTTGGACTAGAAGACCTCCAAGGTCCCTCTGGACAACTCTTTTATTCTGTTAATCTGTTCTCCAGAGGGCAAGACAAGAAGTAACGGATGGAAGCTTATCAAAAGAGAAATCCAATGTAACATTAAGGAGAAATTTCCTGGAGTAAGAATAATTAGCGGGACTCCAGAAGTTCTGCTGCTCCATCTCTGGAGGTTTTCAAGAAAGTCTCCTGCTTAAGTAGGGGTTGGACTGGAAGACCTTCAAGGTCCCTTCTAACTCTTGTTATTTTGTATTCTGTTCTGCATTCATACCCATTACCCACACATAACTATCTTTTTTTTTTTAAAAAAAAAAAAAGCAATTGAATTGAAACCTGAACGCCACAGAGGTACGTGGATAGGTGTACCAGGAGTTTCAATCAGTCTGCCCAAATAAGCTAAATTACAAGATACCTTTATGGGCAATCCCGAAACACGCAATAGAAAATATAAATGTTGGGTTCAAACATGATGTGACTACATACAAGGAAATCCTAAGTTTGGAGAGGAACGTATGGTGTTTGAAGCCGTATAATTTTCTACGAGAAGAGAAGATTGTTCAAACCTGGTTTCAATATGGTCAATTACGGGCCAGGTGGAAAGAAGATCAGAAAATTGGTTTTTCAATGACTGATGAAAATCTGGTAAAGCAAATTAGAAATCAGGGTCCAGCACATATCAAACGGATATAGCTTGCATTGATAGAAATTGACTCAGAAACAGAACTTGTTAAAGACTGCATGATAAAGTGGGCCCAGAATATTCAAGAGGTTATCACAATGGATATTTGGGAAAAGATCTGGGTGAGGAACGTAAAATTTACGCAAGCCCAAAATTTAAGAGAGAACTTTTATAAAATGTTTTATAGGTGGCATTTAGATCCTAAAAAGCTTGCAAGTATGTATCCGAACTATCAACCTAAATGTTGGAGGTGTGGTGGCGAAGACGCAACGTATTTTCATATATGGTGGACCTGTAAAAAGGTTAAAGCTTTTTGGATTAAAATCTGGTGGAATATGCAGAAGATATTTAAGCAAAGGATAAAGTTTTGTCCGCAATTGTTTTTACTGGGCATAATTACGGATACTACTGTTGTGGACACTAAGTTGATGTTGAACTTAATTACGGCAGCAAGACTTTTAGTAGGTCAATATTGGAAGAAGGAGGAACTGCCGACTATAGAAGAATGGACTTTAAAAGTTTCTGACCTGGCGGAAATGGCAAAGATATCGGCTTATTTGAAAGACCATTCGCAACAACGTTATATTATGGAGTGGAAAAAGTGGATTGATTACATCCAGAACAAATATGGGACCAAAAAGTTTCATTTAGCATTTGCATAAGTTTTGATGTGATATTAGTATTGCTTGTAGTCATTGTATATGAGCTAGAGTGCGATAGACTTAATAGCTTATTGTTGTTAGCATATGGTTGTTTATGATTGTTTTTAGTTTTATACCTTGTATTTAGCTCTGGGAAGTCGGGGATGGGGGAGGGTTAGGGAGGGCTAGGAAGGGTTGGGTGGGGGGTGGGGGGGAGGGATTGTTAAAGATAAAATGTATTGAAAAACTTTTCAATAAAAAAAAATCAGTCTGCCCAAAATCGGTTCGGATCTAGCCAATTTAATCCGGCATTTGGACACCCTGATTCTATTAGGTGACTCCATCAGGTTGTCTTTCACTCAAATCCCCCAACTGAATCTTGCCGCAGATCTAATCAGCATCTTCTTAAGCCTGTAAATGTGACACTAACGGGCGCTCGAGACAACCCAATTTCCAGCATTACAGCTAATGCGATTCTGGGTTGGGGAATAAATAAATAAATAAATAAATCCAATCCTCTTCTTTTCTTGATCTGGAGGAAATTCCCCACAGCCGGAAATCTCTGGCTTGCAACTCCTCCCGGGCCCAAAGTTGCTTCCCAAATCCCTTCTTAATGCACAGGCAAGTAAGTCCTTGACTTACGGCCACAAGGGAGCCCAAAATTTCTCGTCAAGCAAATCCCTCAGCTGTTAAGTGAATCACGTGGCTGTTAAAAACGAATCGGGCTTTCCCCCTCGATTTGGCGTGGGGTTTGAAAGAGCCCTGCCTTCGTTTTTACAGCGCAACCCTGATCTTGCGGAATAACCTGCCTCCAGAAGTGGTTGGATGCTCCAACACTGGAAGTTTTAAAGAAGAGACTGGACAGCCATTTGTCTGGCATGGTCTAGGATCTCCTTCTTGAGCAGGGGGTTGGACTAGAAGACCTCCAAGGTCCCTTCCAATTCTGTTATTCTGCAAGGGTCTCCTGCTTGAGAAGGGGGTTGGGCTAGATGACCTCCAAGGTCCCTTCCAATTCTGTTATTCTGCAAGGGTCTCCTGCTTGAGAAGGGGGTTGGGCTAGATGACCTCCAAGGTCCCTTCCAATTCTGTTATTCTGCAAGGGTCTCCTGCTTGAGAAGGGGGTTGGGCTAGATGACCTCCAAGGTCCCTTCCAATTCTGTTATTCTGCAAGGGTCTCCTGCTTGAGAAGGGGGTTGGGCTAGATGACCTCCAAAGTCCCTTCCAATTCTGTTATTCTGCAAGGGTCTCCTGCTTGAGAAGGGGGTTGGGCTAGATGACCTCCAAGGTCCCTTCCAATTCTGTTATTCTGCAAGGGTCTCCTGCTTGAGAAGGGGGTTGGGCTAGATGACCTCCAAGGTCCCTTCCAATTCTGTTATTCTGCAAGGGTCTCCTGCTTGAGAAGGGGGTTGGGCTAGATGACCTCCAAGGTCCCTTCCAATTCTGTTATTCTGCAAGGGTCTCCTGCTTGAGAAGGGGGTTGGGCTAGAAGACCTCCAAGGTCCCTTCCAATTCTGTTATTCTGCAAGGGTCTCCTGCTTGAGAAGGGGTTGGGCTAGATGACCTCCAAGGTCCCTTCCAATTCTGTTATTCTGCAAGGGTCTCCTGCTTGAGAAGGGGGTTGGGCTAGATGACCTCCAAGGTCCCTTCCAATTCTGTTATTCTGCAAGGGTCTCCTGCTTGAGAAGGGGGTTGGGCTAGATGACCTCCAAGGTCCCTTCCAGCTCTATTCTGATTGACTGATTGACTGAAATGGTCTAGGGCAGACATGTCAAACTCGTGATGTCACGTGACATCGCACAACGTATTGGGAGAGTTTTGCCATTGCCAGCAATGGGGTGGGCACGGCTTCCAGATGACGTGTCCGGCCCGTGGGCCAGCAATTTGACACCCCTGGTCTAGGGTTTCCTGCTTGATCAGGGGGCTGGACTAGAAGACCTCCAAGGTCCCTTCCAACGATGGTATTCTGCTGTCTACTGACATCAGAGCCTCGGTGGCGCAGTGGGCTAATGCCTCCTTAAGTAACACCAGCTGCCTGCAATTAGTGCAGGTTCGAGTCCCACCAGGCTCAAGGTTGACTCAGCCTTCCATCCTTCCCAGGTAGGTAAAATGAGGACCCAGATTGTTGGGGGCAATAAGCTGACTTTGTAATAATGCCGCTTGGGGTGTGTGTGAAAGCCCTAACAAGCAGGCATATACATAGAATGAAGGCTACTGCTAAGCTTGTAAGCCGCCCTGAGTCTTCGGAGAAGGGCGGGATACAAATGGCATTAAAATAAAATAAAAATAAATAAATCTGAGCGTTGGACACAAGAACCTAAATCATGAGGGTCTGCATCACGATGATCTAAGTCCTCATTTCCCCCCCTCCCCAGGGTGCTTGCAATGTTGTGTGAATCTAGTCGATGGTCTTATTGAGACGAGCAAACCGCAGCTTCGGGCCGCGCACAAAACTGGGTCAACCAAGTGTTGAAAAACGTGGAACCCCACTGACGCTCAAAGCTGCTGCAGTGAGCACGCAGGGAGAACAACACAGCTGTGTCTACGATTTGTGTGCCAGGCTGGCAAAACCGATTGCCCGGATTGCCCAACGCCAGGCCTGAATCCCTTCACGTTCCCTCTCGTTGCAAACCAGCCTTTCAACAGAAATGTAACTTCCCCATCCAGAAAATAAATCAGCCCGCCAGCACGTCCTTGCCAACGGAATGAATCTGATGGAAGGTGACAGCTGAGCTGACGGCTTGTGCTGACAAGCGAACCGCAGCTGGAAAGCAGGGAGGTTTTCTTGAAAAGGGAGAACCTGCAGGTCTGGCTAAAATCAAAGTTTGCAGCCGCAAAGCTTTCCATACGGGGTCTGGGAGCCCTTTAGAACTCAGCCCAGCTCTCTGGCAAATAATAATAATAATAATAATTTGGAAGGGACCTTGGAGGTCATCTAGTCCAACCCCCTGCTCAGGAAGGAAACCCTATACCATTTCAGGCAAATGGCTGTCCAGTCTCCTCTTAAAAACTTCCAGTGTTGGAGCATTCACCACTTCTGGAGGCAGGTTGTTCCACTGGTTAATTGTTCTCACTGTCAGGAAGTTTCTCCTTAGTTCCAGGTTGCTTCTCTCCTTGATTGGTTTCCATCCATTGCTTCTTGTCCTGCCTTCAGGCACTTTGGAGAACAGCTTGACTCCCTCTTCTTTGGGGCAGCCCCTGAGATATTGGAACACTGCTATCATGTCACCCCTCACCCTTTTCTTCATTAAACTACACATACCCAATTCCAACAACCGTTCCTTATATGTTTTAGCCTCCAGTCCCCCAATCATCTTTGTTGCTCTTCTCTGTACTCTTTCTAGAGTCTCAACATCTTTTTTACATCGTGGTGACCAAAACTGGATGCCGTATTCCAAGTGTGGCCTTACCAAGGCATTGTAAAAACTCCTGAGAAAGATGGTAAGAAATTTGGGATCAGCCATCTCACAACCGTTGGATGCTTCCCTGCATCCCAAGTTCTAATTCTAGATATAAGGAAACGACAATCAATTTGGGGTTTGGATGCAGTATTCCAGGTGTGGCCTTACCAAGGCATCGTAAAGTGGTACATTAGTACTTCACGTGACCTTGATTCTATCCCTCTGTTAATGCAGCCTAGCACTGTGTTGGCTTTTTTGGCAGCTGCAGCACACGGCTGGCTCATATTTAAGTGATTGTCCACTAGGACTCCAAGATCCCTCTCACAGTTACTAGTATTGAGCAAGGTACCACCTATACTATTTTATTCTGCCCTGTGAACCGCCCTGAGTCCTCAGGGAGAAGGGCGGTATATAAATGTTATTAAATTAAATTAAATTAAATTACTATACCTGTACATTTGATTTTTCCTGCCTAAGTGTAGAACCTTACTTTTTTCACCATTTCATTTTGTTAGATAGCGCCCAGTATTCGAGTCTGTCCAGATCCTCCTGTATCTTAAGCCTGTCTTCTGGAGTGTTGGCTATTCTTGTCAGCTTGGTGTCGTCTACAAATCTGATGAGTTCCCCATCTATCCCCTCATCCAAAAAGCCCCTGCCTTTTTTTTTTTAAAAAAAATCCCAAGTTCAAAGTTCCCTCTCGTTACAGAAATTAAAAAGATTGGGTGGGGAGCGAATGCATTACCCCTCCCCCTAACCCTTTTCCACTTGGCAGCTGAGAACGGTGCCCCGCGAATTAAATCATCCCAAAAGTGAAACAGGGCAGACAGCTTGATGGAGTTGAAATAGCCGCGGAGTGGCTACTTAAGAAGGGGGAAATTAAGACATCACTAAAGGCCTTTTAAAGGAGTTATTTCCAAATTTTCTCTTCAAATCTGCTCCAGCCAGGACGGCACTTGATGGTGTGGGAAGCCCTCCCCCCCCGCCCCCAGAGAAGGAAATATTAAAAGGGCAGAAAAATATATTTCCTCAAAGGATCTTAAAGAGGCAGAAAAGCATGCCCAGTTTTTTTTTCTTAATAGCCCCAAGTCTCTCTCCCCCAAGCAGAAACCAGCTCTGTAGAAATGCAGGTGTAATAATCCATTCAGGAAGGTTGGAAGCCTCCAGCTAGAAGATTAAGAAGACAAAGATACCTAAAATCTACATACCCCACCCAAACTCTCAGACAGGACATAATAGGATTAACCCACAGATGCCAAAGGGACACAGGTCAAAATACATGACGCAGGAAACACAAAGCCTCAAACAGGAACAGGAAACAACCTCAAGAGCCCTACATGTGCTCACTCTCTTTTCTTCCACAGCCATCTTCCTGTCTGGCTCTTTTCTTCAATAAACTGCAACCTTCTTTCTAAACCAGTTTAGGTTTAGGTTTAGGTTTTATTGTATTTGTATACCGCCCTTCTCCCGAAGGACTCAGGGCGGTGAACAGGGCATACATAAAAAAATACAAGATACAAAAAGTAAAAAAGAATTAAATAGTAGCCCAGCTAAAACAGTCGATAACAATATACAATATAAAAATCCCCATTAAAACCCCAACATATCCCCATCAGGCCAGGCCGGCTTGTTCAAATAGATGGGTCTTCAGACCGCATCGGAAGGAGCGAAGGTCAGGTGCCGTCCAGAGCTCGACCGGCAGCTGATTCCATAAAGCCGGAGCGCCCACAGAGAAGGCCCTCCCCCTGGGGGCCGCCAGCCGACATTCTCTGACCGGAGGCACCCTGAGGAGTCCCTCTCTGTGGGAACGCACAGGGCGGAGGGAAGTTGACGCCGGCAGCAGGTGGTCCCTGAGGTACTCCGGACCCATGCCATGTAGGGCCTTAAAAACCATTACCAAAACCTTGAATCTCACCCAGTTGCCATGTTGTTTATTCCCGGCTTGGACTGAACCATGAAGAAGACTTTTCCTTCAACAACAGTTATACAAAAATTTGGGTGGTCCGAAGGTGATAAATGCAGCCAAATGTCCCGGAGAGCATCTATTAATCTACGCTCAGATCCTAAAGATGTGTTCTCTGCTATTTTATTCGTTTCATTGTCTCTCCGTTCAGATTCCCTTCTTGGAAACTCTCGTTTGAAGAGTAAATCAGGCCTTGCTTTAATTAGGAGAGTAGTTCAGCTAGTCCTCGACTTACAACAGTTCACTGAGTGACTGTTCGAAGTGACCTACAACCGTTGGTCACACCGACGACCGTTGCAGCATCCTCACGATCACGCGATCAAAATTCAGATGCTTGGCCACTGACTTGTATTCATGACGGTCGCCGTGTCCAGAGGTCACGCGATCCCCTTTTGTGACCTTCTGACCAGCAAAGTCAACGGGGGAAGCCAGATTCACTTAACGACCGTGTTTACTAACTTAACAACCACAGTGATTCAATTAACCGCGGTGGCAAAAATGGTTGTAAAAGGGGGGAAACCTTACTTAACAAATGTCTCGCTTAGCAATATCAATTTTGGGCTCAACTGCGGTCGTACGTTGAGGACCACCCATGGCAGAGGTGGGGGGTCATTTGCAGCTGGGTCAATCTCAGTCAGCCAATGAGACTCCAGATTAATGGTTAGCATTACATCCTGATTGTCCCCCAATCCATTCCGCTCTCTTCCATTCCATTCCACTTCAAGAACAGACTGGACTGCCATCTGTCAGAAATGGTGTAGGGTCTCCAGCTTGGGCGGGGGGCTGGACTAGATGACCTATAAGGTCCCTTCCAACTCTGTTATTCTATTCTATTCTATTCTATTCTATTCTATTCTATTCTATTCTATTCTATTCTATTCTATTCTATTCTATTCTATTCTATTCTATTCTAGTCTAGTCTAGTCTAGTCTAGTCTAGTCTAGTCTAGTCTAGTCTAGTCTAGTCTAGTCTGTTCTGTTCTGTTCTGTTCTGTTCTGTTCTGTTCTAGTCTAGTCTAGTCTAGTCCATTCTATTCCCATTCCATTCCATTCTCTATCAGGATCTTGCCCCCAAATGTCTCTCCAATATATAGACTACACCTCCCAGAAGCCACAGCCAACAGGCCCATCTGAATCCAATTCCCATCAGTCCCTTCCCAAGAGAGTTAGTAGCTCACCAGCTGCTTTGGAAAAAAATATGGGATGAGATATGGAAGACACGCACACACAGACGGACAGGCTGGTATATGCCAGAAGTTGGAAATCTAGCCCAAGCTGCCTGCAGACAATGACACTAATCCTATCTAATTAGCTGGTTTTTCAGCCATTGTTGCCAGCACCGCGGGTTAAATGGGTGTCGGAAAGCATTTGGCAACAGCAGCAGTGATCTGCCAAGGATAACAGAAAAACATAAAATCGGAATTAGCCCCTGGATTGAGAAGGCCGCAGCTTGGATGCATCCACTGCCCATTAAACCAGCCTTTTTCTGGATCCCTGAATGATAGTGGATTTTATCAACTAAGAGAAAGCAACTTTGATACTGAAGCTCCACTGTCAGAAATGGTGTAGGGACTCCTGCTTGGGCAGGGGGTTGGACTAGATGACCTATACGATCCCTTCCAGCTCTATTCTATTCTATTCCATTCCATTCCATTCCATTCCATTCCATTCCATTCCATTCCATTCCATTCCATTCCATTCTATTCTATTCCGTTTTCCATTCCGTTTCGTTCCATTCCATTCCATTCCATTCCATTCCATTCCATTCCATTCCATTCCATTCTATTCCATTCCGTTTTCCATTCCGTTCCGTTCCGTTCCATTCCATTCCATTCCATTCCATTCCATTCCATTCCATTCTATTCTATTCTATTCTATTCTATTCTATTCTATTCTATTCTATTCTATTCTATTCTATTCTATTCTATTCTATTCTATTCTATTCTATTCTATTCTATTCCATTTTCTATTCCATTCCATTCCATTCCATTCCATTCCATCCCATCCCATCCCATCCCATCCCATCCCATCCCATTCCATTCCATTCCATTCCATTCCATTCTATTCTATTCTATTCTATTCTATTCTATTCTATTCTATTCTATTCTATTCTATTCTATTCTATTCTATTCTATTCCGTTTTCTATTCCATTTCATTTCATTCCATTCTATTTTCTATTGTATTGTATTGTATTGTATTGTATTGTATTGTATTGTATTGTATTGTATTGTATTGTATTGTATTGTATTCTATTCTATTCTATTCTATTCTATTCTATTCTATTCTATTCTATTCTATTCTATTCTATTCTATTCCGTTTTCTATTCCATTCCATTCCATTCCATTCCATTCCATTCCATTCCATTCCATTCCATTCCATTCTATTCTATTCTATTCTATTCTATTCTATTCTATTCTATTCCGTTTTCTATTCCATTTCATTTCATTCCATTCTATTTTCTATTGTATTGTATTGTATTGTATTGTATTGTATTGTATTGTATTGTATTGTATTGTATTGTATTGTATTCTATTCTATTCTATTCTATTCTATTCTATTCTATTCTATTCTATTCTATTCTATTCTATTCTATTCTATTCTATTCTAATTCTATTCTATTCTATTCTATTCTATTTCAACTCTTTTAAGTCTAGGACTACCTGTAACTTTATAAGGAGTTAGTCAGTTGCTCTCTCTCTCTCTCTCTCTCTCTCTCTCTCTCTCTCTCTCTCTCTCTCTCTCTCTCACAGCACCACCCTTGCTAACCATGACTTAGCACTACATACAATGAGAAGAATTTTTTTTCTTTAAAAAAAACCCTCTTAAATCTGGTGGCAGCACTTAGGAGTTGTAGGAAAAGAGAAAAGCTCAACCTCGGTTGTCTCCTGCTTTAAGGCGCTGCAGACGAGGAAACTGCAGCCGAATAATAATAATAATAATAATAAAAATGTCCTTGCCAGGGGAAAGTTTATTCTGACAAGCCTTTTCTGCTCATCATGGCTGGTGACGCACGGGGCGCCTCGGCACCACAGTGAACAAAGTGGGAGCATGTCAGAAAGGGCAGCTGAGGGCGACCCCCCCAACGAGCATCCATTGGTGCACTGATGTGCTTATAATAGGCAGCCAGGATGAGTAAGCTTGCCCCTTGTCACTAAGGTGGCACGTCAGCAGTTCTCCGTCGAGGCTGTAAAATATGTGACGGAGGGCTAAGTGTCTGTGGAGATCCTCAGTCAATCCAGGTCATAGTTTGTCCCAAAGGTGCTTTTTTTCAGGATGCAACTGGACTTCCTTGTTTTTCCTTTGAAGACGTTTCGCTTCTCATCCCCGAAGCTTCTTCAGCTCTGACTGGACGGCGGGGAGTGGAAGGAACACCACAGTCAGAGCTGAAGAAGCTTCTCAGATGAGAAGCGAAACGCCTTCAAAGCAAAGTCAGGAAGTCCAGTTGCCTCGTGAAAATAAATCTCCTTTGGGCCAAACTTGCTCACGTTGTAGCCAAGATCACGCGAGGGTTTCCCCGTGGCATCACCAAGAATCAAGTCCTTTCCAAGGCGACTTCAGCCTGACAGGCCACCATCGGCAGAAGGTCCCAAGGGTGCTTTTCCAAAAGGCAACTGGACTTTTGTTTCTCCTCGAAGACCTTTCGCTTCCCATCCAAGAAGCTTCTTCAGTTCTGACTGAAGTCTGAACTCAGAAGCCAGAAGGTCTATGGAGATCCTCAGTCAATCCAGGTCATGGTTGTCCCAAAGGGGCTTTTTTCAGGAGGCAACTGGACTTTCTTGTTTTTCTTTGAAGGCGTTTCGCTTCTCATCTGAGAAGCTTCTTCAGCTCTGACTGGACGGTGGGGAGTGGAAGGAACATCACAGTCAGAGCTGAAGAAGCTTCTCAGATGAGAAGAGAAACGCCTTCAAAGCAAAGTCAGGAAGTCCAGTTGCCTCCTGAAAAAAAAATCTCCTTTGGGACAAACATGCTCACGTTGTAGCCAAGATCACTCAAGGGTTTCCCCGTGGCATCACCAAGAATCAAGGCTAACCCCTTCAAAAGGCAACTGGACTTTCTTGGTTTATTTCCCTTGAAAATGTTTCGCTTCTCATCCGAGCAGCTTCTTCCGTTCTAACTGAATGGTGGGGGGATTCAGGATTCTTCTGCTAGAACGGAAGAAGCCTTCTGGATGAGAAGCAAAAGGTTTTCAACTTATCCTTTAAGCTCACACAGAACACAATTTGTTGGATCTTTGCATCCCCCTACGCCATAAACCATAGCTTACTAAAAACAAAGATGGGCTTGCAGATTATATTTTATTTGTCCTTCAAGGCGGGCCAGGTCAAAAAACTGACGCTGGAGGAATTCTGGAAATGTTCCTTTATTGTTGTAGGGGAGGATCATATTACTTTTTTAAAAAAAAAAATTCTTTTCTTTCTCTTTTTTTTCTTTGCAAGTCTTAATAGTTTTATTGTTTTCTCGAGATATAAAATACCAAGAGGAATTCAAAAAAGGGATAGAAAACTAGAAGAAAGGGAAGGGAAAAGAGAAAGAGAGAGTGTAAAGAGGGAAAAGCAAAGCAAAGAAAAAGGCAGCAACCTGCAAACTCTCTTTAGCATGTAGCGGATGCCCTTGATACGAATTATGATAAAGATCAATACGTCAAAAGAGGTACCAGTATATATTATTCCCCACAGCAAAGAGAAGCAGAGAGGGCCAAACCAATTCTTCTTGTCCAAAGAAGAGAATATAATAATAATAAAGTTGGAAGGGACCTTGAAGGTCATCTGGTCCAACCCCCTGCTCAGGCAGGAAACCCTATACCATTTCAGACAAATGGCTGTCCATTCTCTTCTTAAAAGCCTCCAGTGTTGGAGCATTCACAGCTTCTGGAGGCAAGTCGTTCCACTGGTTAATTGTCCTCACTGTTAGGAAGTTTCTCCTTAGTTCTAGTTTTTTCTCTGTCTTTGGTTAGTTTATATAATTATATATCTATATCTATATCTACATCTACATCTATATCTATATCATCTATATCTATCTATCTCTATCTCTATCTCTATCTCTATATCTATAGATAGATAGATAGATAGATAGATAGATAGATAGATAGATAGATAGACAGATAGACAGATAATTCTATTTCTATTTTGAAATTGTTTCCAGGTTTTGTGCTTGCAATGAAAAAGAAAAATGAAATCTTGATTTTATTTTTGTTCATTAAACAGGTTTATTGTTATAGAAATGGTTTGTACATACTGTTGTGTAAAAGTAAACAGAGTAAGTAGAGTAAGAATAGGATAGGATAGGGTAGGGTAGGGTAGGGTAGGGTAGGGTAGAGTAGAGTAGAGTAGAATAGAATAGAATAGAATAGAATAGAATAGAATAGAATAGAATAGAATAGAATAATAGAATAGAATGTAGAGTAAGAATGGAATGGAATGGAATAAAATAGAATAGAATAGAAAAAATATGGAATAGAATAGAATAGAACAGAATAAAGAAAATATGGAATAGAATAGAATAGAATAGAATAGAATAGAATAGAATAGAATAGAATAGAATAGAATAGAATAGAATAGAATAGAATAGAATAGAATAGAATAGAATAGAATAGAATAGAATAGAATAGGAAGGGACCTTGGAGGTCTTCTAGTCCAGCCCCCTTTTCAAGCAGGAGAACCTATACCATTTCAGGTGAACAAAGCAAAGCTGAGCACATCGCAGGAGAACCCCAAAGGTCCCCACTCCTGTCAGAATGGCAGCATCCCGACAAGGATCTATAGGGACCTGACAGTCCAGTTCCTCTCTCTGCCTTTCTACAATCCCTTCTCCAATTCTCCTTACAAATTGTATTTCTGTATCACACCAGTCTGAGTTGCAGCCTTGGGGCTCTGCCAACGATCCTCCGATACTATTGCCTTGGGATTCCCTTATTGGCATTTCAATGAAGGCTGAATGATCAGTGGCATTAATGGAGAAATGCTCCAGAGCACCAATGTGCTATCTAGGGAACATTGCAAGTAATTGCTGTGGGGGCCTCCAGACACTCATTGAAATCCTAAGACTGCCACCATCACCACCATCCCCTCCCCGGCAGATTCTGAGTCTCCTTTTCACCGAAGAATCTGAAGAGGGAAAGAGAAAGACTGCCTACCGACTTGCAATCTGTGCCTAGGTAGCCATGCTGGTTGGTCCTGGAGAAACCTCATCAGCAACATCCCAGCAGCAGTTCATCAGCATCATCCTGCCTGCTCCTAGTCCAGGGGTAGGCAACCTTGGCTCTTTTATGACTCGTGGACTTCAACTCCCAGAATTCCTAAGCCAGCCATGAAGTCCACAAGTCATGAAGGGGCCAAGGTTTCCCTCATGCTGGCTCAGGAATTCTGGGAGTTGAAGTCCACGAGTCATAAAAGAGCCAAGGTTGCCTATCCCTGGACTAGTCATTGAGAAAAGGGTTCTGTAGGAGATGACCATGAAGAATGGTAGGATTTGGGTTGGGCTAGTCTAGAGAAGAAGAAGAAAAAAGGGGGGGACATGATAGCAGTCTTTCAGTCTTTGAGAGGTTTCCACAAAGAAGAGGGGGGGTCAACTTACTTTCCAAAGCGCCACCAGAAGGCAAGACAAGAAACAACGGATGGAAACTAATCAAGGAGAGAAGCAACCTGGAATTAAGGAGAAGCTTCCTAACAGTGAGAACAATCAATCAGTGGAACAGCTTGCCACCAGAAGTTGTGGGTGCTCCATTACTGGAGAAGAGATTGGACAGCCATTTGACTGAAAGGTTATAGGGTTTCCTGATTGAGCAGGGGGTTGGACTAGAAGACCTCCAAGGTCCCTTCCAGCTCTATTCTGATTGATTGATTGACCAGGCTGAGCCTTAAGGGGAGGGTCAAATACTTCATTAGTTTCAAACTCTTCACGCCCACAAGAGATCTAAGTTCACCTCGTATTCTGTCAACAATTTGCTTTGACCGTTAATATTTCACATTCTTGTAGAGAGCTTAAGCTTGCATTAAAAGGTAAAGTTTCCCCCGCACATGCGTGCTAGTCATTTCCAACTCTAGGGGCCGCTGCTCATCTCCGTTTCAAAGCCGAAGAGCCAGCGCTTGTCTGAGGACGTCTCCGTGGTCATGTGGCCGGCATGACTAGACGCCAAAGGCGCACGGAGCGCTGTTACCTTCCCACCATAGTGGTCCCTATTTTTCTACTTGCATTTTTACGTGCTTTCGAACTGCTAGGTTGGCAGAAGCTGGGACGAGTAACAGGCGCTCACTCTGTTACGCGGCACTCGGGATTCGACCAGCCAAACTGCCGACCTTCTGATCAACAAGCTCAGCGTCCTAACCCACTGAGCCACTGCGTCCCTTAAGCTTGCATTAGAAACCTTTATATTCATTTGAACTGCCTGGATTGGAACAGATTCTTTCAGAAAGTTGATCTAAAGGAGACTTGCTTTGCCAAGCCCAGTTCCTCAGGCTGACAAAACCTCTGGTCTTCTCTGGCTGATTAGAGATGCAGACAAGAATTCTAGAAGATGCAGCAATGCTACATCAGCATTTCTCCACCTTTAGAAGCATGAACCTCAACACCCAGAATTCCCTGGGTGTTGGTCTACCCTTCGGAAAGCCACCAAAGTTGAGCAACGCTATACAGATCCTTGATGCCATATTCCTAACACCCAACATGGCAGATGTTTGAAACTAAGGAGCTGTCCAAGCAATGAAAGTGCTGAATTTTTAAGGGAGCCGTTTGACCATAGAGCAGGGGTGTCAAACTCAATTTCATTGAGGGCCGCATCAGCATTGCGGTTGCCCTCAGGGGGCCGGGTGGGTATGGCCAGGGTGGGCGTGGCCTACTGGGTGGGTGTGGCTAGAGTGCGTATGGCCTACTGGATGGGCATGGCTGGCTCTACATCGTTCACATCAAGGGTGCCTATGGGGGCCTGGGCAAGAGTGGGACAGATCTGAGGGTCTCTGGCAGAAGGAGGGTCTCTGGGCCAGGGCCAAGGCAGCGGGGGCCGTTCCCTCACTGTTTCCAGGATGGCTTCGCGGGCCGTATGAAACCACTTCGCGGGCCGGATCCGGCCCCCGGGCCTTGTGTTTGACATGTCTGCCATAGAGCAACACAAAGGATGATATTGGAATCAGCTCGATGTAGCAACTGAAATATTTTGCAACCATCAGATTCTTGGAAGACTCGCTGCCACCTGTGCTGGAACAGATTTCAATTGGATACGCAACAGAATTCACAAAAACAGAGACCAGAGATGCAAAATGGGTGACATCTGTCTCTTTCCGTCAAACCACAGACCAGAATTCTTGTTTATCCTCTTCCGTTTGATTCACTGAACAATAAGAAGCCTGTGAGGCTGATAAATGACATCTGTTGCAAGGTCATCCCAGTCCAAGCCAATCCTGAAAATATGAAAACCTACCATCCACTTTGCCAACAATTTGGACTCGCAAGTCCCATTTCTGGAGAAGGTGACATTTCAGGTCTCCAAGTCAACAAGAATGATCATGGCAGAGGCATGAGGTGGAATTGGTCCTGAGAGGCCACCATCAAGAGAACATGCCTCCAGTGCTTTCTTTAAAACACATACACAAATCACAAAAAAAAAATCACAAAAATCTCCAGTCAGATCTGCTCAACTAACAATATTTATATGGTTCTAGTGTTTGCTTTGCTATCAGTGGCAATAAAAAAAAATGATGAGACAGAGCAAATGGTCCAGAGTTGCATCAGTTTAGAAGGCTGTGACATAATGGAGGTGCAACAAGCTTAACTAGGTGGCATAGATATAATGTTCAATTGTTATCCCAGCCACCATGATTTCTCTCCACTGGCCTTGGAATAGAATAATAGTTGGAAGGGACCTTGGAGGTCTTCTAGTTCAACCCACCCCCCCTCTCAAGCAGGAGACCCTATACCAAATGGTTGTCCAATCTTTTCTTAAAAACTTCCAGTGTTGGAGCAAGTCGTTCCTCTGGTTAATTGTTCTCACTGCTAGGAAGTTTCTCTTTAGTTCTAGGTTGCTTCTCTCCTTGGTTAGTTTCCATCTGTTGCTTCTTGTTCTCCCTTCAGGCGCTTTGGAGAACAGCTTGACTCCCTCTTCTTTGGGGCAGCCCCTGAGATATTGGAAGGCTGCTATGTCACCCCTGGTACAGTGGTGGGATTCAAATATGTGAACAACCGGTTCTCTGTGTGGATGCTGCTTCGGGAAGTCCATTCGGGAAGTCCTTCCTGGGCAACAAAAAATTAGCTACCTGTTCTGCCGAACTGGTGCGAACCAGCTGAATCCCACCACTGCCCTGGTCCTTCTTTTTCATTAAAGTAGACATACCCAATTCCAGCTGCCATTCTTTATATGTTTTAGCCTCCAGCCCCCTAATCATCTTTGTCGCTCTTCTCTGCGCTCTTGCCAGAGTCTCAACATCTTTTTTATATCAGGGTGACCAAAATTGGATGCAGTATTCCAAGTGTGGTTTTATACCAAGGCATCATGAAGCATTAGTAACATTTCATGTGATCTTGGCAACCCTCATTCTGTAATCTAATTTGCTGCAATGGGAACAAAGACATGGAATTTTTTTTAAAAAAAATCCAGATGTAGCTACAAACCTATTATCCCTTGACAGAGCCTGAATTTTTGAGTTAGGTTTTCTGGTGAAACAGATTACCATCCCAGGGTGAAGAAAGGTTTGAATCACTCTTTCACAAGAACAAAAGCGCACACTTGGCTATCAACACCGAACACAAACAGTGGAGGAAACCTTGTCCAACAAATCACAGCAAAATAAAGCTTGCTTCTTTCCTTTCTTTGGTCAGATTTATGAGTCCACCTGGCATGGGGATTCAGGCTGAGAAATATGCTTTTGATCTGAAAGTAGACGTTAAGCCGGAATGTGATCTCTTTGGCTTTAGCAGACTTTGCCACGATAAACCCAATTGCGGTGAGATGTAAACCATGAATAAAGCTTAGCAGGGTGTGTGCAACATTGACCAAATGTGGCTAAATCGCTGTTCAAGCTAACAGATGAATCCAAGCAAAAGAGCTGTGCGGAACGAAATCCCCCAAACGTGACTAGGATGGATACAGGAATAAAGCATTCCACGACTCTCAGCGCGGACTAAACAAAACAGCTTGGTGACCCACCAGATCATTCATGCAGAAATGTTGCAATACTTCTAAATCTCTCTCCATTACAACTCAAGCCTTGTTTACTTCAATCCCCTTCTCAAGCAAAAGCTGAGATTCTAATGATGCCATTTTTTTTATATAGCCAATACCATCGTCTTGGCCCAGCATCACAGAACCGGAAGGGGTCTCATTCCCTCTGGCTGGAGAAGAAACCACATGCTTTAATTTAGCTGAGATGTGGCCATCCACCTTGAGTTTCCAGGTATATACAGGCAGTTCACGAGTTACAGCCGTTCATTTACTGACCATTCAGAGTTACAACAGCACTGGAAAAGTGACTTAATGAAGAGAAGGACTAGGGGTGACATGATAGCAGTATTCCAGTATTTGAGGGGCTGCTACAAAGAAGAGGGAGCCAAGCTATTCTCCAAAGCACCAGAGGGTGGGACAAGAAACGATGGATGGAAACTAATCAAGGAGAGAAGCAACCTGGAATTAAAAGAGAAACAATTAACCAGCGGAACAGCTTACCTCCAGAAATCGTGGGTAACTCCATCACAGGAGGTTTTTAAGAAGAGGCTAACATTCACTTGTCTGAGATGGTATAGGTTCTCCTGCTTGAGTAGGGGGCTGGACTAGAAGACCTCCAAGGTCCCTTCCAGCTCTATTCTATTCTATTCTATTCTATTCTATTCTATTCTATTCTATTCTATTCTATTCTATTCTATTCTTACTCTACATTCTATTCTATTCTATTCTATTCTATTCTATTCTATTCTATTCTATTCTATTCTATTCTATTCTATTCTATTCTATTATTCTATTCTATTCTATTCTATTCTATTCTATTCTATTCTATTCTATTCTTACTCTACATTCTATTCTATTCTATTCTATTCTATTCTATTCTATTCTATTCTATTCTATTCTATTCTATTCTATTATTCTATTCTATTCTATTCTATTCTATTCTATTCTATTCTATTCTATTCTATTCTATTCTAGTCTAGTCTAGTCTAGTCTAGTCTAGTCTAGTCTATGTTGTGATTCAGGGTCAGCCTGTGGGTTCGGCAGTTGGGTCGGACGATTCAGAGGAGGAGGGGGGTGTTGGAGAGCCTGCAGAGGACAGCCCTGAGGCTTCGCAGAGCCCTCAGCCAGGCCCCTCCTATCTGGTTACTACTCAGACCCAGCTGTGTGAGCCTGACAGCGTGGATGAAGATGACCCACAGCTGGCCCTGTTCAAGGACACCCGACGCAGGAGGCAGTCAATCAGGAGTAAACAGAGGAAGGCAATGGGGCACCTCGGAAGGAGGCAGAGAGAAGCCACGCCTTGAACTGTTTAAAAGGGGAATGTGTGGGAGGGCTGGTTTGCTGAAGGCAACCGTTTGAATAGCTCCTGTTTCATGGTTCGTGTTTTGGTTTTGCTCTGTTTGCTCTGTTTTGTGTCAATAAATTTGGCAGGCTTAGTTCCAGCCTCTTGCCTTTTTGTAAAGGGGTTGTCCCTGCCTTTTCTGCAGGGCCGGTAGTAGGCTGGTACAGAACAGTCTAGTCTAGTCTAAATCTCAACTGGTTTGCCGGAGGACCTTCTCAAGGTGTTGAACCCAGAGCCATTTTTTTTGCTTCTGTTGAGAAGGAAAGGAACCTCAAGGATGTTGACTTGGTCCCTTGATTCCTTTCCACTTTTTTAAACCTACAAACTCCACACTCGCTCAATTCTTTGATCTGGAAGCCACAAATGATCCCCTAAAAACCCCACCAACAATAAGTAATTCATCCCCTTTCCTTCATTTATGTGCCTTCCTGTGGGGATAGCGGTCCCAAAGACTCCTAAATCCACCTTTAATGTGACTTGAAAGAACAAGAGAATTCGTGGACGGAAAGTTTTTTTTTTTTTTTGCTCTTCAGCTTTCCTTCGGCATCATTGTCACCACCTAGCTCACGTTTCTAGTGGGATCTGCTACCCTGCTGATTTCAGCATGAAATATGTTTATATCCGTAGGAATCCAAGGGTATCCAGCTAAGTAAAAGTACAAAAGTAGAATCTCTCTCTCTCTCTCTCTCTCTCTTTTTGAATGACAGTTCATTATTTTTCCTTCCCCTGTTCTCTCTTTTTGTTCTCAGAACAGCAAAGAGAAGAAACTTTGGGCAACTGTTCGGAGATCACCCCAAGAGGCTTTGGGGCCGAGTAGGAGATGATCACACCGTGTCTATTATTTTTTCCTCTTTATTTGCTGGATGTCCCCAAGGTTCAAAAAAACAACAACAACAACCCAGCCATGCCAAATTGTCCATTCAGTCTATCATATCAGCCTAATAGCCTGTGTTCCATTGCCAAATTATTTTTCAGCCAACGAGAGAATCTTCCACTATCCCTTCTTCCCCCAGCAGAGAACCTAAGGACCATCAGGATGTGGACCTTTCAAAGATTTATTTTTGAAAACCAGCTGTTCGTCAGCCGGGCAGGTGGCAAAGTCTCCGGAGATGCTTTTTGCGGGAGGTGCGCATTGAGACAGGCGAATTTGCTGACGGTCTGGGAGAACGGATGGATTCCTTCTCCGCTGCTTGCCAGCCCCTTGAAGACCAATCTGAGCCAGGCACTAAAGTCAGCAGAACAGATTGCTGAGGCTGACGAGAAGGAAGTTGCACTTTGCAAAAATGGGCTTGGGAAAGCGATGCGTTTTTTTTTTTTTTTTTTGGGCCAGGAGAGATTTAGAAGCGCCAATGGGAAAAAATCCGCTAAGGAAAATGTAACTGTAAGGATAACGGAGTTGGAAGGGACCTTGGAGGTCTTCTAGTCCAACCCCCTGCCTTGGTGGAGCAGTGGGCTAATGCCTCCTTAAGTAACACCAGCTGCCTGCAATTAGTGCAGGTTCGCATCCCACCAGGCTCAAGGTTGACTCAGCCTTCCATCCTTCCGAGGTAGGTAAAATGAGGACCCAGATTGTTGGGGGCAATTAAGCTGACTTTGTAATAATGCCGCTTGGGGGGGTGTGTGAAAGCCCTAATAAGCAGGCATATACATAGAATGAAGGCTACTGCTAAGCTTGTAAGCCGCCCTGAGTCTTCGGAGAAGGGCGGGATATAAATGGGATTAAAAAAAAATGTCCGCAAGAAAACAACCAAGCTCAGAGAATACCAAGGACCCCACAGTCCTCCTCCTCCTCCTCTTCCTCCTCTCCCTTTTAGTCTTGATTATGTTACCTAGTTGGGTAATGAAAGTTCTGCAAGAAAACAACCCAGCTCAGAAAGCACCAAAGACCCCCAGTCCTCCTCTTCCTCCTCTTCTTCTTCCTCCTCCTCCTCCTCTTTGCAAACCTCATTCCCTTCTAGCACTGATGATGTTACCTAGTTGGGTCATGAAATCTCTGCAAGAAAACAACCCAGCTCAGAAAGCACCAAAGACCCCACAGTCCTCCTCTTCCTCCTCTTCTTCTTCTTCTTCCTCCTCCTCCTCCTCCTTCTCCTCCTCCTCTTTGCAAACCTCATTCCCTTCTAGCACTGATGATGTTACCTAGTTGGGTCATGAAATCTCTGCAAGAAAACAACCCAGCTCAGAAAGCACCAAAGACCCCACAGTCCTCCTCTTCCTCCTCTTCTTCTTCTTCTTCCTCCTCCTCCTCCTCCTCCTCCTTCTCTTTGCAAACCTCATTCCCTTCTAGCACTGACGATGTTACCTAGTTTGGGTAATGAAACGTCTGTAAGAAAACAACCAAGCTCAGAGAGCCTCCAAGGACCCCTCAAAATGAAATGTATTTTCTCCCCTTCCCGGCCAAAAAACCTGGCCCAATTTATTTCTCTGGTGTTAAATCTTGGCTGCAAACCTTGGGATTCTATCACAGGCTGGACTTTGAATTAGACTTGGGTGTCTTCGTCGGAAGAAAATACTCGAGGATAGCAAACAGCATTATTTATTAAAGAAACGGGAGGAATTCCTATTGTGTCCCAAGGCAAAAAAGAGAGAGAGAGAGAGAGAGAGAGAGAGAGAGAGAAGGAAACAAAACAGTAGCTCAGTAATGGCTGTATTATTCAATGTATTATTCTCCTCTGCTTCCTTTGTAAAAAAAAGTGTTTCTGTATCATTTCAGTGGAGTGGGAACTGGTGCCTCACCACATCGTGAGGGGCAGCCAAACTCACACAATAATAGTAAAGGTAAAGGTTCCCCCGCACATGCGTGCTAGTCGTTTCCAACTCTAGGGGCCGGTGCTCATCTCCGTCTCAAAGCCGAAGAGCCGGCGCTTGTCCGAGGACGTCTCCGTGGTCATGTGGCCGGCACGACTAGACGCCAAAGGCGCACGGAACGCTGTTACCTTCCCACCGGAGTGGTCCCTATTTTTCTACTTGCGTTTTTACGTGCTTTCGAACTGCTAGGTTGGCAGAAGCTGGGACGAGTAACAGGCGCTCACTCTGCTACAACTGTACTGTAATTGCAATATTGCATGACATTTATTTGTGTCATTTGTATCTCAATCTTATTGTTTTTACAAATAACTGAAGGTGGCAAACATGTCCAACACAGCTTG
>NC_138217.1:6239641-6287141 GCF_964194415.1 Vipera berus | reverse complement strand
AAAGGTTTTTATTGGTAGGGCGAGAGCTGCTTAATACTGCAGTGATCGGAACAGGGAAGGAAATTGATCTGGCTCCCTTTTGCAAGAGAGCCGGTCACATTCCGCAAGTGCTTATCTATTGATGACCTTCTCCAATTCTGCAGAGCTCAGCCGCTTAGCTTTCCCAAACGGAGGAGGCGAAAAGTTGTCTGTGGAGAGATTCGCACTGGCTCCAGTTTTGGTGGGGCGGTTTTATAGCACCCAGGCAAAGAGGCACGCTGTAAGGAGCAAAATCCTTCCTCTCATTCCCATCTCCTTCCTTCCTTCCTTCCTTCCTTCCTTCCTTCCTTCCTTCCTTCCTTCCTTCCTTCCTTCCTTCCTTCCTTTCCTTCCTTCCTTCCTTCCTTCCTTCCTTCCCCATCTCCTTCTTTTCCTTCCTTCCTTCCTTCCTTCCTTCCTTCCCCATCTCCTTCTCTTCCTCTCTCCCTCCCTTGTTTCCTTCCCTCCGCATCTCCTTCCTCCCTCTCTCCCTTCCTTCCCCATCTCCTTCTTTTCCTTCCTTCCTTCCTTCCTTCCTTCCTTCCTTCCTTCCTTCCTTCCTTCCTTCCTTCCTTCCTTCCTTCTTTCCTCCCTCCCTCCCTTCTTTCCTTCCCTCTGCATCTCCTCCCTCCCTCCCTCCCTCCCTTTCGCCCTTCCTTCTTTCCTTCCTTCCCCATCTCCTTTTCCTTCCTTCCTTCCCCATCTCCTTCCTTCCTTCCTTCCTTCCTTCCTTCCTTCCTTCCTTTCCTCCCTCCCTCCCTTCCCCTGATTAGGTCTGAGAGTTGGAAACCCATGTATAAGCTCTTCCTCTTGAATTGCCACTTTAATTCACAGGGCTTTGATACGATGCAACAGAAGTGGCTTCAACAGCCCCTAGAGGGCTGCAAAAGCTAGCTTTACATTTTCATAAAATAAAACAGAAGGAAGCCAAACTCTACCTGAAAACTAAGCTGGCTCTGCTTCGTAAGCAAGACAAGGAGGAGGAGGAGGAAAGCTCCCTGAATGCTCTCCAGCTGGCTGTTCCAGTCTCCGAGAGAACCCAGATAATCCCAATTCCAAATGCGCTAATTAGAAGGTGGCATTTCCCAATAGAGCTTTTCATCCAACAGCTATCTGGCCTTTCTTTCTTTCTTTCTTTCTTTCTTTCTTTCTTTCTTTCTTTCTTTCTTTCTTTCTTTCTTTCTTTCTTTTTCTTTCTCTCTTTTCTTTTCTTTCCTCCCTCTCTCCCTCCCTCTCTCTTAAGGGCTGGAGGTCAGCCTCTGTAGAATACCAATTATGCTGGGTTGTGCTTTGGCTATGCTATCATGTGGTCTGCTTGGTGCTTATCTTAATAGAAGTTGTGAACCCAGTTATATGAGAGAGAGAGAGAGAGAGAGAGAGAGAGAGAGAGAGAGAGAGAGACAGAGAGACAGAGAGAGACAGAGAGACAGAGAGAGACAGAGAGAGACAGAGAGACAGAGAGAGATAGACAGACAGACAAATAGGCTTAGCATGATAGGTTAGCCCAGCTGATTGCTGGAGAAGGGAGAGCCAAGCCCCCAAACTCAGCTGACCCAGTTTTGAAGACCTTCCAGAGATCTGGTATTCAAATTCCTTTTGTCCCCAAGAAGAAAAGAGCAAGCCACTTCCAAAAATGCTGCCAAGGAAACTGTCCACATAGTCATAAGGCTTCAAAACTGACTTGAGGGCATCAAAACGAGGAACCAGATGGGTGCAGCAATTAAAGGCACCGAAGCCAGGCAGATCGTAAGTTCTAGTCCTGCCTTAACCACAAAGCTTGCTGGGTAGCAAACACATTCCAAAAATCTCACCAAGGAAAGGGCATGGTTGAAGGATCACAAGTGATATTTAGCAAGGTGGAGGGAACCGGTCGATCTAAATTGGCTTAGACAGTGCTTTTTTTGTAAAAGAAAAAGGTGCCGGAACTCACACATGTCATACAACCCGCCTTGCCTACCCTACAAGGTTCCATCCAAAAAAGGTGCCGGAACTCCGTTCTGAGCGTTCTATGAGGAAAAAAAGCCCTGGGCTTAGAGATCAAAACCACAACCCCAGCAGGCCCCATTACAAGGCCTTCAAAACTACAATGGAAGGATGGACTCTGGAAAAAAGATCTGATTTTTCTTCTCGCCAGTTGGGTCATTCCTACCAGCAAACTCACCTCCCAAATAAAGGACAATATTTGTAGCTCAGGATTAAACTGTGGGGTCCTTGGTGCTCTCTGAGCTTGGTGGGTTTTCTTGCAGATGTTTCATGACCCAACTAGGTAACATCATAAGTGCTAGTGAGGGATGCAAGGAGGAGGAGGAGGAGAAGGAGGAGAAGGAGGAGAAGGAGGAGAAGCAGGAGAAGGAGAAGGAGAAGGAGAAGGAGAAGGAGAAGGAGAAGGAGAAGAAGAAGAAGGAGGAGGAGGAGGAGGAGGAGGAGGAGGAGGAGGAGGAGGAGAGGAGGAGGAGGAGAAGAAGGAGAAGGAGAAGGAAGAGGAGAAGGAGGAGAAGGAGAAGGAGAAGGAGAAGGAGAAGAAGAAGAAGAAGAAGAAGAAGAGGAGGAGGAGGAGGAGGAGGAGGAGGAGGAGGAGGAGGAGGAGGACGACTGTAGGATCCTTGGTGCTCTCTGAGCTTGGTGGTTTTCTTGCAGACCTTTCATGACCCAACTAGATAATATCAATACACTGATGATGCTACCTAATTGGATCATGAAACACCTGCAAGAAAACCACCAAGCTCAGAGAGCACCAGGGACCTTTCAACCTCCCAAACCTTCAAGCATAAAGCAGGCATAAAGGCAACATCGAAATGAACGAAGGCAGCATTTTTAGTAGCGCCGGTGACTGTTTATTTTCAAACATTATCACCAGCTCTTTGCAATCAACCCAGCCATGGATCTCTCCAGTGACAAGAACAGCAGTTATGAAATAGTCTCATATATATACAGTATATGTACATCTATAGCTCTGCACGGCAACCCACCCGAAATAATCTGAAACAACCCGTGCCATCATGCATAAAATTTGGGCTCAGAAAAAGAAGGATACAGATAGTAAGATGGTGATCCAGAGTAATAACAGACGAGCTAAACCATCTGGATTTGCATCAAAGCAACAGTTCTCTGAGTCTACGTCAGGAGGAGGAGGAGGAGGAGGAGGAGGAGGAGGAGGAGGAGGAGGAGGAGGAGGAGGAGGAGGAGGCCATGGCAAAGTAAATGCACAGCACTGGAATAGAATCACTTAATGATACCAATGTGAATTCTTCTCTAGATAAAAGTACCAGCTGCAGAAGTTGATACCTCCGGGGAATATTAAGAGCAGTCTTCCCTTAGGAAATGCTACCAACTCGTATTAAATTAAGTGGAACTGTGGAATTCAATATGGGTTCTCACGAGGATTGAAAGTTAAAATAATGAACTCAATTTACTTAGTTTGGTGCTATCTACTCCAAGATTGGAGAACCTACAGGTCTTCCAGATGTTGCTGGAATAACAACCTCTAGTAGAAAGGATGGCCAACACCGAAGAATGCTAGGAAATGGGTTCGCAACCTCTGGAGGCCCACTTACAATCCACGCCTCTAAGTATTCCAGTCCACTAACTAACCTGAGACTCAACCTGGCTAGCTCAGGACTTTGGGTATTCCATAAGCAACCCCATTGATATGGTTCCTTTCCTCTAGAACAGGGGTCTTCAAACTTGGCCCTTTGATGACTTGTGGACTTCAACTCCCAGAATTCCTCAGCCAGGCATGTGTGCCTGGCTGAGGAATTCTGGGAATTGAAGTCCACAAATCATCAAAAGGGCCAGGTTTGAAGACCCCTGCTCTAGAACATGGTCTTATTTGGGAATTGAGATGCTGCCTACAGGAAAAAAATTACGACCATTTCCATTAATCCAATCATTTGGACAATCTTTGTGATAGACCTTAGTGACAGCGTCAAACTCATGTTCCCGAGCCCAGCAAAATGTGCTATTTGTTCCACTTTCAGAATATCTCAATTTACACTGATCATTCTCTAGACGTCCGTACCGGAGCAGAAATAGTCAAGTGGGGGAAAAGTGCTACGTTTTCCTCATCTGGGGCCTGCCAAATTTTGAGTAACGCAGTAAGATGGAGGAGCCTGGCCATTATAGAGTCCCTGCAGCCTGTGTATCTTGAGAGCCACTAAAAGATCAGCCTTCCCCTTGAAGGCTTTGACCCTCAGCAACCTCTGTCTTACCACTCTGTCTACAGAATACAATTGAATCCATAAATCCCAGCAGTGAGCAAACCCAACGCTTCTGAGAAGATCATCAAAGTGGGCCCCTCCTCAAACTAGAGAGAACAGACCTTGCTATTTCTGCAGAACGGAAGATCATCAGACCACCGAAGGCCATTTCAACCAGCCGGCCGGAAAGGACAGCCGTGTCCCCAAATGCCATTTGTTACCCACCCACCCAAATCAAGAGAAAGTGCTTCCAACCGTAAACCCAAACATGGTTGGGTAAGAACAAGCAGGATCCCACAACCCGGTTCAGGAGTCAGGAACTGCCAGTGTGTTGTTTTCCCGCCGGCTTGGCCATTTTGTGAGCTAATTTGGGAGATGCATCCCTCTCTCTCTCTCTCTCTCTTTCTCTCCCCCCCCCAAACGCACACACAGAGTGTCTTGTTCTCCGGAGAAGGTTGCAGTTGTTTTGGTAACACGGCAGGGCGGGCGAGACAAGAGGGCTGGAGGCACGGCAGGGATCTCACTCTAGATGCCAAGGAAGAGAGGAAAACCACGATTTCCTTCTATGTGCACAAGAGAGCGCCCTTGAGGAATATCCAAGGGTTGCGAAGCCCTCGGTATCAACTCAAAGAATGGCAGGGAACGTAAGGCGGATTAAGATTTCCTCTCCTTCCCACCAAGGAGGAGGAGGAGGAGGAGGAGGATGTGGAGGCTGAGAAAAGTTGAAGCTCGCTTGGAGTGAAGGGAAGGGCAAGTGGGGAGACAAGGCCTCCAAGCTGCAGAGCAGAAGCAAGCCTCTCTCCAGACGTTCCACAGGGCTTCCTTTGAGTCCCAGAGCAATGGGAATAAGTGGCACTGAACTTAGGGAGACTTCCTTTAACCAGGGGTACCCCCCAAAACATCAGTCAGGAGGAGGAGGAGGAGAGGTGCAAGAAGGCAACTGACGCCTAGAATCGATCTCCAGGCAAAGATGCCTCCAAAGTAAGATGCCGAACTGCAGGGCAACCTGTATTTTTTCGCCCTCCCTCCGGCTTTGCCAACCTGCTCCCTCTCCTCCCCACTTCTGGAAGAGAGCCCCCCCCTTGCCCCCACCTCAGAAGGAGAGAGACTTCTCCTTAATCTGCGGACCGCTGGAAGCCACCGGAGGAACGGAACAGCTGGCTTCGGATGGTCTCCTCCGAAAGGGAAGAGACCCCTACATCCAACTCTCTTCCCTCCCCCCCCCACACACACACCTCGCCAGCCCCAGCGGGATCCCTAGCCCCATCGGCCCCTGCCAAGAAGGCTGGGGATGAGGTTGGGCTCCTAGCCCCGACCTTCTGATCGGAGGAACCCGTGTCTCGCCGCTTCCCCTGCCCCCCCCCCGGGAATCCCTTCGCGCAGAAGACACACACACACACACACACACACACCCCGCGCAAAAATAGAGAGACAAACGAGCCCCCCAGGGCTCCACTTACAACTCCCCGCGCCAGCTCCTCGGCGGTGGGGGTGGGGGCGGCCAGGGTCCGCCGCGTCGCCAAGCAAAAAGCGAGCATCAGAAACATCTCCCGGGGGGGCGGCCGGGGCCAACAGTTCCCCAACATCCCTTTTAGTCTTCGGCCGCCGCCGCCGCCGCCGCCGCCTGCAGCCGCGGAGCCGCCGAGGAAGGCTGGGGAGGACGCCGGGCGCCGCCGGCGATCCGCAAGGGGGAAGAGACGGAGGGCGACATCCGCGCTTCTGCGCTGCCCGGTCCTGGCGGCGGGGACTGTCGCCGGGGGGGGGGGGGAAGAGAAAGCCGCTCCCCTGGCAGCAGCAGCAGCAGCAGCCCACCCACCCCCTCTCTCCAGCCCGCGTCGTCAAGCCGAGGGTGGTCAGAAGGCGAGGACCGGGGTCCGGGGGCGCAGTTGCAGAAGCTTCCCGGGCTGCGGGAGGGGAAGGATGGCGGTCGGCGGCGATGCTCTGCCCGGAGAACAAGCCTCTGAGATCCGAGGACTCCGGGGTAGGGGTAGTGGGGGGGGGGGCCGCAACGGCGTCGGTTCCAACTTTCCCGGCGCAACCGGTGCGCCCGGCAGGCAGGCAGGCAGGCAGCAACAGCAGCGGCGGACCCAACGGTCGCTCCGAGAAGCGTCGTCGCCAAGCGGGAGTTCCACGGAGCTGCGAGGGATCCGCTCGCTCGCTCGCTCGCTCTGGATCGCGGCCGGAGGGTGGGGCGGGACGGGGTGGGGTGGGGGATCCGAAGCCCCCAGCTGGCTCCGGGCTTGGCGGCTTCCGACAGCTAGCCGGAGAGGCGCAGCGACCACCCAGCCACAGCCGGGCAATGAAGGGAGCGCAGCCGAGCCGGCGAAGTCCTTTCGGCCGAGGCGGCCGAGAAGCCCTGGCGAAGGAGGGCGGAGCGGGAGGGGCGGAGGCGTCGCCGAGGCCGGTGGAGGGGGGGAGGACGCTGGCGAGCGGGGGAGGCGCGCGTTCCCGGCTCGGGCACGGGGCTCCCTCCCGCGCGTCAAGACGCAGCGCAGCAGCAGCGAGCCGGGGTGGAGGAAGCCGCGTGGCCGGGCGCGGGTTGTGTCTCTGGAGAGGTTGTGGTTGTGTGTGTGTGTGTGTGTGAGAGAGAGAGAGAGAGAGAGAGAGAGAGAGAGAGAGAGAGAGAGAAAGACAGAGAGAGAGAGAGAGAGAGAGAGACAGACAGACAGACAGACAGACAGACAGACAGACAGAGACAGAGAGACAGAGAGACAGAGAGAGACAGAGAGAGACAGAGAGAGAGAGACGAGAGAGAGGGAGAGAGAGGGAGAGAGAGAGGGAGAGAGAGAGAGAGAGAGAGAGAGAGAGAACTAGAACTCCCTGTCATCTAAATTGGTTCAAAATCACCCAGGTGGCTTTCGTGCCTGAGGCGGGACTAGAACTCACCGTCTCCTGGCGAATGGCCAAAAGTCACCCAGCCAGCTCCTCAAACCTGTGGGCCAGGTGTGGTTTGCAACCAGGCCGTAGAAAGGGCGGGTGAGCACATGCTCATGTGCGTCCCCACTTGCAAGAGCAATAACATAGCAGCAGAGCATTTTCAAGGTTGCATGTAATAAGAGGCGATAAGAACTGGCGGGTTAAGCTAAGGAGGGAAAACTTACCTTTCAAACTAATTGGAGAATGTGATTTATGACGGTTAACTAAAGGAGGGCAACTATGCTTTAATATTATCGGGCTCAGGGGAGAGGAATCCAGATTTCGGCTTTAACCAAGTATTGCTGATATTATATTGCTCTAATAAAGACTTTTAAGGTAAACAATGCCTCAGAGCTCTTTGAAGAGTTCCTCCGTGGGAAGCTTGACACCAGGGTTCAAGAACCAAGTGCTGCATGACGGGATGACTTCCTGTTACTTTCTCCAGCTCCCGCCCAACTAGCAGTTCTCTTAAAGAGAGAGGATAGCCCAACTAGCAGTTCTCTTAAAGAGAGAGGATAATAAAGAGTTATTATCTCATCAGGGGATGTTCCTTAATAAGACTGACATGTTATTCTCTTCCTTTCTTCTGCTATGAATCTTTCATTTATAACAGTGTTATTTAATGTGCTAACACCTCGTAGGAAACAAGAAGCCGGGGATGGAAATCCTGCCGAATTGCATTAAACAGGAAGGACCGTACTTTTATGCACAGAATTATATTAACCTTTCTTGTCACTCCCAGTTATTATACATCAGGGGGAGAGAGAAGGTGGGTCATCGCAAAAGTTCTGTTATTGGGAAACGAAGAAGTCCTAACATGTAATAGGTGTGATTGTTAGGAAGCTCACTGAAAAACAAGTCATAAAAAATAGTCTTGTTTTGTTTTTGGTTTCTTGATTTTAAAATCAGAAACAATATTTCTTTCTTACTCTTTCAACGAAGGATGGAGAAACCTGGATCTGCGGACCGATTGCAGCCCATAATTGATTTACGGGCTTTATTTTAATCACAGTATATTATATATTTATTATTTATTCATATTCTGCCTTTTATCATTTTTACAAATAACTCACGCTGGTGACAACACACCTTCCTCCTCCTATGTTCCCCACAACAATCTTGTGAGGTGGATTGAGCTGACAGAGAGAGAGAGAGAGAGAGAGAGAGAGAGAGAGAGAGAGAGAGAGAGAGAGAGAGAGAGAGAGAGAGAGAGAGAGAGAGAGAGAGAGAGCGCAACCAATTCAAGGACAACCGATTGGCTATTGTGCCTACAGCGGGACTAGAATTTACTGTCTCCTGTTGATTGGCCTAAATTAAATTAAATTAAAGTCATCCAATTGGCTTTCGGCCCTAAGGCGGGATTAGAACTCACCATCTCCTGGTGATTGGCCCAAAGTCATCCAATTGGCTTTCGTCCCTAAGGTGGGATTAGAACTCACCATCTCCTGGCCCAAAGTCAACCAGCCGCTTTTCATGCCTATGGCGGGACTAGAACTCACTGTTTCCTGACTTCTAGCTGGTGCCTTTACCACTAGACTAGGATAATGGTAGGGGGTGGAGCTTAATAAAGAAGCAAGGTAGCTCCTCCCTTAAAGCTCCACCTCCCGCTAAATTGAGCTCTTGAGTTCTCCAGCCCCACCTTTTAATGTTTCCATCACACTGTCTGCAACCTGTACGATTCCTCAGTCAATAGGATATTATTTTTATCGATTCACTTCGGTATTTATCTCTCACCTTGCCATGACCATCCAGAAGGCAGCCTCGCACATTTTAAAGAAAAGCAAATTAAAATACAACTCTGCCAATAAAACAGGAGGCAAGGCGCAGCCGTTGAAAAGCACCATAAAACATATTTCGCAAACAGCAAATAAAACATAATCTGAGATGCCCTAAATAAGAAGACGGGGAGAAAATGGTTAGAATAAAATATGTTGAGGGTGCACTCAGGAAAGAAGTTGCCTATGGTGTGTGTGTGTGTGTGTGTGTGCGTATGTGTGTGTTTGTGTCCCTGCAGAATACTGATATTGTCACTTATCAGATGAAGACAAGGAATAAGAGAAAAAAGAGCAGGGACTGATATATTAATGAAGAGGAGGAGGAGAAGAGGGAGCAGCATCTGTTATCAAGATGGAAGGAAGGAAGGAAGGAAGGAAGGAAGGAAGGAAGGAAGGAAGGAAGGAAGGAAGGAAGGAAGGAAGGAGAGGAGGGGAAGAAGAGGAATAGGAAGGAGGAGGAGGAGGAGAAGGAGGAGCATTTTATTGTCTCTCTTGAATGGTGTGTAAATGTGGTTTATCTCTTTGTGCATACACTGTAGATATTGTCAATGCTGCTAACATCAGATGTTTTTGCATTGACAACAGATGGAGATGCGGCCATTTTCTCCTTTTTGCTTTTTGAGTTAGATGATGCTGGGGAGGCGGGGGGGGAGGGGAAATGTGCACGAGAGTCCAGCTAGACACAATAACACTGAACCTAGTGTGAGAACCAAGGTTGTTGAAATAAGAGATGATAAGGAATTGGCGGGCTGGAGAGCTGGAGGGGAAGCCCATGCTTTAAACAAATTGGGGAAAGTGATTTATGACTGTAAATTGGAGGAGGGAATTGTGCTTTGATACTACATGCTCAGGGGAGGGGAACTCAGTTTTTGGCTTTGATTGTGTAAGTGCCAATGTTATGCTACTCGAATAAAAGTTTCTTTAAGGTAAACAATGCCTCGAGGTTCTTTGAAGAGTTCCATTTGTCGGAACCATGACAGAGATATTGACACATATAGATCAGAACACATCCTCTCCAGCAACCCGGATAAGCAGGGTCCAGGCAAACAATTAAGCAGGGAACAATACTCAAAATCAAAGAACTACCAAGGAAAAGACCGCACACCTCCACCAACTTACATCAGGGCAATCTACTGTTTATAAACAGAGAGAGAACCCCACTCCTTTCAGCACTGATAATGTTACCTAGTAGGGTAATGAAACAGCTGAAAGAAAGCAGCCAGTCTCAGCAAGCACCATTTCATTCAATTTTAAGAAATCACAGGGAAAAGACTATAATAGTTCAGAGCAACAAGCCTAAAACAGAACAATCACACAATCCAAAGGTAAGTGATAAGGTCAAGGTAAAGGTTCCCCCGCACATGCGTGCTAGTCGTTTCCGACTCTAGGGGCCGCTGCTCGTCTCCGTTTCAAAGCCGAAGAGCCAGCGCTTGTCCGAGGACGTCTCCGTGGTCATGTGGCCGGCATGACTAGACGCCAGAGGCGCACGGAACGCTGTTACCTTCCCACCGGAGTGGTCCCTATTTTTCTACTTGCATTTTTATGGGCTTTCGAACTGCTAGGTTGGCAGAAGCTGGGACGAGTAACAGGCGCTCACTCTGTTATGCGGCACTCGGGATTCGACCCGCCAAACTGCGGACCTTCTGATCGACAAGCTCAGCGTCCTAACCCACTGAGCCACAGTGTCCCTGTCAGAGCCTAAGCCTTGTTTAAAGAAGAAATCCATGGCTATTACGTTTGGAGTGCCAGAATTAGCATTGGGAAAGTTCACGAAAGAGCCATTTCTATTTCTTCCTCCCCCAGGAAGTCTCTTACCAACTGGGCACCCCCAATTGCCCCAAAAAGGGAGGATGGGATTGAAGAAGAAGGCTATGCAGATGAGAAGATGCCAATCACTCCAGAAATGAGATGTGACTTCTTTGTGTTCAGGGAACTATCCATTTCCCCAACAGCTTTCAATTCGTGTCTCACACAGCTGAGGAGGGAATGCCCCAGTTTTGAAATATTTTCAAGGCCGAGAGCTTCGGCTCATTTATCGTAACTTCTGATCTTTGATACTTTTCAAGCAAGCCGTCCTTTTTTGCTCCCAAGCTGCATGCTTTATCTTCTCCTTCCCCTCCGAGCTTCATCGGAAACCTACTGGGGTGTTCCGTCTCCTTCGGCCAGCTCAAGCCCTCTTCTCTCATTCGTGGAAAGCTTTCTCGTGCCACCCAATCCGATCCTTGCCAAAAGCATCACAATTATAAGTTGGTGCTTATTAAAACCCCTCCAGGCGTGTTTTGAAATGCTGCCTGCCGCGTTTCATTTGTAAGAAATATTATCTTGGAGTATTTCGTGACAAGTCGCCCATTGCTTAGCAACGTCGTGTTAGAGTGATTTTTCCCCCCAACTAAGTTTATAATCCTTCTCATAAGAGGAATTATATCACTTGGCAGTTGATATGACCTTAGGCTGAACAACTGTTTTCCTGCAGTGCAGCACAATGCCAGGAGAAAGGAGTCAGAATCCACTTTGATCCGTCAGCTCGACGTATTTGTTGGGGATGAAAAAGAGATCCCTGCCCACTTTCATTTTTACCTTGAAAGTAAATGCCCACAATTTTATCCCGAGCTGAGATGGAGTGGATGGCCAGTGGAGAACTCGTGGGTACCGTGTGCATCATTAAAGATACACTTGGAGAATCACCAAGGAGCAGCTGTCTTAGCTCTCTTCCTCCCAGGAAGATTAACTCAACTTTGCCGTCTCTTTGCTCACTGGAATGCAGCCCCTCCCTCCTGGGAATCCAGGCCACATTCCACCACACTCCCTGTCAAACAGATTAGATATGATCTACCATTTTCTATTTAAAAAAAATCTATGCCAACTCTAGCTAACCAACTAGCTCCAAATTTGGAACTTGCTATTTCTATCTGGTGGCATAAAAGTTGTCCGATCTTGAGAACCTGTTTCCTACTCAGTGTAAAGCTAGACATAGGCATTACCAGAAGGAGGCTTTCTGATCCAATCAGCCAAATACTCTCTCAACATATAGACGCACAAACACAGTTCTACTTGAACAAGCCAATTGTAGGAGTTGACCAGGATAAGTCAGAGGGAGGGGTCAAACGCGTCATCGGTCTCAAGTCCCTGCGTGCCCATAGGAGTCCAAAGTCCAGCCCACCTTAACCATTGGAGTTTGGATTCTGAGAATGTTAGCATGTATATAAATCTTTATATTCATTTGAATGGCCTGGATTTCCAAATTTCCTTGGCCCTTGACACCAGTTCTTCTTACCTTCACTGACGTGTGGTAGACGAGCACAGCAAATGGAGAAGACATTCAGACAGTCTATAGTTTGGATCACCCATTAGAATCACTCATGGTTTTGGGGCACCCATTTAGCTAGGAAAAAAAAGAAGAAGAACGTCAGTATGACATTTGATAACAGCTGAGCATTTTCATAATTAAAAGGATGAAATGGGATATTTCTCTCTCTCTCTCTCTCTCTCAAGCCCTGGCATTTTATTCCAAAACTGAAAGGGATTTAATCGATAAATATCTAGATTAAATAAAAACTCCACAGACAAACAGAAAACAGGAAACATTTATGTTATCAGACATAAATCCTCCAAGATTTTTTTACTGGGATGAGATGCAGATCTAAATTGTAGAATTAGGTGGGTTTTGTTGTTGTTGTTGTTGTTGTTTTAAAAAAAAAGCCATTTGGCTTCAGCAAATTAAAAAAAGAAAGCCTGTTTTTGCTTTTCACAGCCAAGGAGAAAGAATCTCAGCATCCAACATTTGCAAATTTGCTTGCTTTTTTATACACTGGTTTAAATGTGATGCCATTTTACAATACCGTCTGATCTGGAGGTGGGCATTTAAAAGCTCAGGCCGTGAATATTTTCTAACTGCTTGGCAGCACAAGCCATCTCGAAAACTTCCTTTCCAAGATGGCTGGTAGGCTTAACACACAACGCAACCGTTGGGCAATTCCATTTTCCAATTTTTCACCAACGTTACTGGATGTATCTGTTGCATTAAATCCAACGCTGCTCCTTTTCGGCTGCTTGCCTTCTGATCATTCAGTTAGTTTTCAACTGGTTATAACCAGCTCTTTTTCCAAGGCACGGCAGCTTTTTATTCTGTTCCAGTCTCCAACACACGTCTGAATGGCCCCTTTAAACATTTGCATTAAACAAGCTGGTTGGGGGAAGAGAAACTTTGCCAGTGGATTGGTATATCTCATTTTTTTTCCCCCTAGGAGACCAGAGGAACATTGGGTTGGTCGGAGAAAGGCAGAAGACCTCACGGCAAAGTAGTATTTTGTGCGGTCCTTGATGGTCTCTGAGCTTGGTTCTTTTCTTGCAGACATTTCATCACCCAACTGTATAACATTGTCAGTGCTAGAAGGCAGTGGAGCTTGACAGGGCAAACCACTTGTACATAAACAGAGAGGAAATTGCATCCCTTCTACCAGTGATGGTGTTGTCTAGTTGGGTCCTGAAATGTCTTCAAGAAAACAACTAAGCTCAGAGAGTACCAAGGACCACACCATCCTCCTCCTCCTCCTCCTCTTCCTCCTCCTCCTCCTCCTCCTCTCCCTTCTAGTCTTGATTATGTTACCTAGTTGGGTAATGAAATGTCTGCAAGAAAACAACCAAGCTCAGAGAATACCAAGGACCCCACAGTCCTCCTCCTGTTCCTCCTCCATTCCATAAATCCCATTCTCTTCTAGCACTGATGACGTTACCTAGTCGGGTCCGGAAACGTCTGCAAGAAAACTACCAGGCTCAGAGAGCACCAAGGACCCCACAGCTCTACTCTGAGCTACAAATAGCCTCTTTCTATGAAAGCTACAAGTCTCCATATTCTTTGTCGTTGGCCTTGCCATCTAGTTCAGCAACAACTCCATCTCTAGTCCTTTGAGAGACGAACCTTTCAGAAGTGCTAACAAAAGCACAGTTGGGCAAGCGTTCCCCGCATAAGAAGACGACTCTCGTTTCCCTTTGCAAAAAGTGGCAGCTAGAAGCACCTGGAACGCACGATTAATGCCGGGGTGGGGGTGGGGGAAGCTTGAGCACCTTGCTCCCAATCTCTCATTTGGAAGAAATTACCATCAAACAGCCTTGGAAAGCACAGATCCCTCCTTTCCCAGCCCTGTGAAATGTTGCCCTTTTGGGGAAAAAAAAGAAAAAGAAAAGAAAGAAAAGAGCCTTGGTGGAGCAGTGGGCTAATGCCTCCTTAAGTAACACCAGCTGCCTGCCATTAGTGCAGGTTCGAGTCCCACCAGGCTCAAGGTTGACTCAGCCTTCCATCCTTCCGAGGTAGGTAAAATGAGGACCCAGATTGTTGGGGGCAACAGGCTGACTCTGTAAACTGCTTAAGAGAGGGCTGTAAAGCACTGTGAAGCGGTGTATAAATCTAAGTGCTATTGCTATCTATCATCTATGTATATCATTCATCTATCATCTATATCTGTCTGTCTATCTGTCTGTCTGTCTATCTATCTATCTATCTATCTATCTATCTATCTATCTATCTATCTATCTATCTATCATCTATCTATCTATCTATCTATCTATCTATCTATCTATCTATCATCATATGGCTATTATCTATCCATATCTATCTATCTATCTATCTATCTTGGTGGAGCAGTGGGCTAATGCCTCCTTAAGTAACACCAGCTGCCTGCAATTAGTGCAGGTTCGAGTCCCACCAGGCTCAAGGTTGACTCAGCCTTCCATCCTTCCGAGGTAGGTAAAATGAGGACCCAGATTGTTGGGGGCAATAAGCTGACTTTGTAATAATGCCGCTTGGGGGGGGGGCGAAAGCCCTAATAAACAGGCATATACATAGAATGAAGGCTACTGCTAAGCACATTTGATTTGTGCTTAGATTGTAAGCCGCCCTGAGTCTTCGGAGAAGGGCAGGATATAAATGGGATTAAAATAAAATAAAAAAAGATTGTTGAACTGCTGTCTTTCTCATTATGGGTCTTTAATGAGCTTTTTGCCATTTTTTTGTTCTTGATGAGGGAGGGGGGGCGAAAAAAAGGGATGAAAACCGTCGGGCAGCACGGTGACAAGCTGCTGACCAATTTAACTGACAGGTGCCCTTGGTCACCTTGAAGGAGTTATGCTAACAAGGCTCTCTGCAAGCCAAACGTGTCGCACTGGGGGTGTTTCAGGAAACCATTTTTTTCCCCTCTTCAAAAGCATCAATTTAAATGCTCTTTCACTTGGCGTAATTGACCAGTTGAGTGACATCAGAAAGATGCTGGGAACGCTGATTTATTTTCACTCCACCAAACGGCTTCGAGTGGCTTTGCTATCCCTGCCAGAATTAAATTAGGAGCAGCTCCAAGCAGTTGAAAGGGTTCCACCGTTAAGTCCTTCCTAATGGTATGTGAGAAAGGCCTTGGAGGACGGGCGAAGAGCTGCTGTCAGATAAGAGATAGCCTAGCCCACAGCTGCATAATGGATGGAGAAAAGGCTCAGGAGGGACCCCCCCAAGTATCCCGGGCTGTAAAAAAAGACTAGGGGGGTGGGTGGGTGGAGAAGAATTTTAGTTTCAAACCTGGAAGATTCTGTTAATATAGCTTTTCATAAAGTAGAATCAGCTCATCTGATTGTGATTGCTATCTGGTTTACTCTGACATAACAGAGTTGGAAGGGACCTTGGAGGTCTTCTAGTCCAACCCCCAGCTCAAGCAGGAAACCCTGTACAATTTCAAACAAATGGTTGTCCAACCTTTTCTTAAAAGCCTCCAGTGATGGAGCACCCACAACTTCTGAAGGTCTTCTAGTCCAACCCCCTGCTCAGGCAGGAAACCCTGTACAATTTCAAACAAATAGTTGTCCAGTCTCTTCTTAAAATCCTCCAGTGTTGGAGCACCCACAACTTCTGGAGATAAGTTGTTCCACAGATTAATTGTTCTAACTGTCAGGAAATTTCTCCTTAGTTCTAGGTTGCTTCTCTCCTTGATGAGTTTCCAACCGTTGCTTCTTGTCCTGCCTTCAGGAGCTTTGGAGAATAGGTCAACTCCCTCTTCTCCTTAGGACAGTCCAAATTGTGGGGCTATCCTTTATGCTATTTCATTTTTTAAAAGTACAGTTCTAATACTATGAGCCAGCAGTGTGCAGCAGCAACCAAAAAAGCTAATACAATCCTGGGTTGAATAAACAGAGGCATAGATTTTAGATTTAGATTTTATTAGATTTATATACCGCCCTTTTCCCGTAGGACTCAGGGCGGTTTACAAGGTGTTTAAAACATCAATACAAAAATTAAAAAACAATTAAAAATGATTAAATTCAGTCCCTGAAATAGAAATATAAAAACCCCAATTAAAACTCTCAGCCTGGGCCGGAAAGCTCAAAGAGCCAGGTCCCGGCGAAATGAACGAAGGTCGGGGGCAGTCCTAAGCTCCACGGGCAGCTGGTTCCAGAGGGCAGGCGCACCCACAGAGAAGGCCCTCCCCCTGGGTGTTATCCGCCGGCAGTCTTTTACCAGCGGCACCCTGAAAAGGCCCTCCCTGTGGGAGTGCACAGGACGAAGGGAACTTGATGCCGGCAGCAGGTGTTCCCTCAAATATCCCGGACCCAAGCCATTTAGGGCTTTATAGATCATCACCAGCACCTTGAATCTCACCCGGAGGGCAACCGGAAGCCAATGCAGCTCGCGGAGTAGAGGTGTTACATGGGAGTATCGGGAAACCCCCATCACAACTCGCGCGGTTGCATTCTGCACCAGCTGAAGCCTCCGAGTGGTCCTCAAGGGCAGCCCCATGTAGAGAGTGTTGCAGTAGTCTAACCGGGAGGTCACGAGCGCATGAGTGACTGTGCGTAGGGCATCTCGGTCCAGGTAGGGTCGCAACTGGCGCACCAGGCGAACCTGGGCAAAAGCCCCTCTGGTCACGGCTCCTATATGGTCTTCAAAACTGAGCCGTGAATCCAGGAGGACGCCCATAGAATCAAGATCACGCGAAGTTATTAGTACCACTTTATAAAACTCTAGTAAGGCCACACCTGGACTACTGCAGCCAATTTTGGTCACCATAACACAAAAAAGTTGTTGAGACTTTGGAAAAAATTCAGAGAAGAGCAACTAAGAAGATCAAAGGTCTGGAGACTTAAACATTCAAAGAACAGCTGCAGGAGTTGGGTTGGGCTAGTCTAAAGAAACGAAGAAACAGGGGTGACATGATAGCAGTGATCCAGTATCTGAGGGGCTGCCACAAAGAAAAAGGGGTCAGGTTATTCACCAGAGCACCAGAGGGAAGGACGAGAAACAATGGTTGGAAACTGGTCAAGGAGAGAAGAAAACTGGAATTAAGGAGGAACTTCCTGATAGTGAGGATAATCAACCAGTGGAACAGCTTGCCACCAGAAATCTTGGGTGCTCCATCGCTGGAGATTTTTAAGAAGAGACCGGACAGTCACATGTCTGAGATGATATAGGTTCTCCTGCTTGAGCAGGGGGATGGACTAGAAGACCTCCAAGATCCCTTCCTATTCTATTCTATTCTATTCTATTCTATTCTATTCTATTCTATTCTATTCTATTCTATTCTATTCTATTCTATTCTATTCTATCCTATCCTATCCTATCCTATCCTATCTTATTATTCTATTCTATTCTATTCTATTCTATTCTATTCTATTCTATTCTATTCTATTCTATTCTATTCTATTCTATTCTATTCTATTCTATTCTATTCTATTCCATTCCATTCCATTCCATTCCATTCCATTCCATTCCATTCCATTCCATTCCATATTTTCTATTCTATTCTATTCTATTCTATTCTATTCTATTCTATTCTATTCTATTCTATTCTATTCTATCCTATCCTATCCTATCCTATCTTATTATTCTATTCTATTCTATTCTATTCTATTCTATTCTATTCTATTCTATTCTATTCTATTCTATTCTATTCTATTCTATTCTATTCTATTCTATTCCATTCCATTCCATTCCATTCCATTCCATTCCATTCCATATTTTCTATTCTATTCTATTCTATTCTATTCTATTCTATTCTATTCTATTCTATTCTATTCTATTCTATTCTATTCTATTCTATTCTATTCTATTCTATTCTATTATTATTTTCTTACTCTATATTCTATTCTATTCTATTCTATTCTATTCTATTCTATTCTATTCTATTCTATTCTATTCTATTTTCTTACTCTATATTCTATTCTATTCTATTCTATTCTATTCTATTCTATTCTATTCTATTCTATTCTATTCTATTCTATTCTATTCTATTCTACAGTCGTTGTATTTAAGGGGGGGGAAAGCCAACTCTTTATTTAAATGGAAATTTAGGAAAGTCCTTTTCAGCGTCTCGTGCATTGAATCTCATTCCAGATCTTGCAATGACATATCGTAACGATCATATTGCCATGATGGCATCTCACAGTGTTTGGATTCTGGACCCAACCCTTTCTCCTGCTGCATTTAACTTTTGAGCGGTGACTTGGAGAGACGCCCACCCCAAAACAGCAGATGGGGTTATGACAAAACCCAGATCTGATTTCATTCCTATTTAAACTTAATTGATAATAAAATTGGTGATTCTGCCGTTGTGCATTTACTCACTCTCTCTTTCCGCCACAGAACATGCAAATCTGAAAGCTTACCCTATAATTTAAACACAATAACCTTTCACGACGGTAGGGAAGACGGTGATTAAATGATAACAAACCTCCATCGGCTGTCAGCCCCTATCTGAGTCAGATCCTGACAGAGCCTGCTTTGAAGGAAGTATCTCAGATGGAAGAAGGCCGGGGCTGCCAACGTCTTCAAGACGGGCTTCCTGGCCGCAGATGGTGAAGTGGGGGCAAGAAAAATCTTTGCTTGGGGTAGGGACACGGCGGAAGACCATTCTCATTTTGAGCTTAGAGACACAATTGGACTTCTTCTTCTCAAGACCCTTTTTTGGCTATGTATTCAAAATGGACTGCGATTAATATGTGTGTGTGTGTGTGTGTGTACACATATGGGTTTTGTCATAACAATGTTTATGTTTTATGTATGGCATATGTATATGTATGTATGGGTATAGGTGTGTGTTTCGGGGTGTGTGTGTGTGTGTGTGTGTGTGTGTGTGTGTGTACTTTTGAGAGCAGGCATCAGAATTTCATTTTTCAATGTGTGCCAGTGTGTTCACAGAAAAAAGTGACAACAAAGTTTATCCTATCCTATCCTATCCTATCCTATCCTATCCTATCCTATCCTATCCTATCCTATCCTATCCTATCCTATCCTGTTGTTCTGTTCTATTCTATTCTATTCTATTCTATTCTATTCTATTCTATTCTATTCTATTCTATTCTATTCTATTCTATTCTATTCTATTCTATTCTATTCTATTCTATTCTATTTCACCCCACCCCACCCCACCCCACCCCACCCCACCCCACCCTACCCTACCCTACCCTACCCTACCCTACCCTACCCTACCCTACTCTATTCTATTCTATTCTATTCTATTCTATTCTATTCTATTCTATTCTATTCTATTCTATTCTATTCTATTCTATTCTATTCTATTCTATTCTATTCTATTCTATTCTATTCTATTCTCACATCCCATATTCTGTTCTGTTCTGTTCTGTTGTGTTCTGTTCCGTTCCGTTCCGTTCCGTTCCATTCCATTCCATTCTATTCCACACTATCCTACCCTACCCTACCCTATCAAGAAAAGACTGGAAGCTTAGAGCTGATTCTGAACTAACCTGCTTGCTTTTCATCCTCGCTTGCTGAGCAAGGGAGAAGATGGGGTGAAATCTTTGCACGGCTTCACAGCTTTTCCTGTTGTGAAAGTCTCAGATGTTCAATTCCCTTTACAAGTCATGCACCAACCAGTCAAGGCCGGGTCTGGCAGTCTCATGATCACAGCAGGGCATGAAGTCAGGCTTGTAGGACATGAGCAGACTGAGCTGGAGGGTGGGGTTAAATGCGTCATCAGTTTGGCATCATTAAGCAGCAACGAGAGACCCAAGTCCAGTCCCCTTCCTCCCCCCGTGAATTCTGTTGACCCTTATTTAGTGCCAATCTAGCTTGGTCCATTAGTTGCTCAGATTCTTGTGTATGGGTGGCCCCTACCTGTACTCATTGTACACATATGACTGTGTATCATCCAACCCATCTACTGCGATAATTAAGTTCGCAGAAGATACTACCGTAGTGGGTCTTATTACAGGTGGGGATGAGACAGCATACAGGGGGGAGGTACAAAAACTATCCATATGTGTTGCAACAACAACTTGCACCTGAAGATCGGCAAGACGAAAGAGATGGTGCTAGACTTCCGGAGGAAAAAGGAGGAACCTGCCCCACTTTACATCGGGAGGGACTGTGTGGAGAGAGTTTCCTCCTTTACATTTCTGGGAGTCTATCTCTGTGAAGATCATACCTGGAAAGTTAATACAACCCAGGTGGCCAGAAAGGCCCAACAGAGACTCCACTTTCTCAGGGTCTTGCGAAAGAACAGGGTAGAACAACGGATTATGACCCTCTTTTACCAGTCTACTATAGAGAGCATCCTCTCGTACTGTATTGTGGTTTGGTATGCTGGTCTGACAGCTGCGGATAGGAAAGTATTACAGAGGGTAGTGAGCACAGCACAAGACATTGTGAGCTGTCCCCTGACACCGCTGGATGACCTCGCCAGGGCCCGCTGCCTTGGAAGAGTGAGGGAAATTTTCAGGGATGACTGACACCCTGGACGGTATCTCTATACTCTCCTACCGTCGGGTAGGAGATACAGGAGTATAGCCAGCCGCACCAACAGGCTGAAGAACAGCTTTTGTCCATGGGCTGTTAGGCTCTTGAACGGGAAATAATTTTATAAACTTTATGCATGATTAACTTGCGAGGCCGGTGTGTTGTGCAATTAGCTCACATGGTGTAATAAGATGGAGGGTTTGTGTCACTGTGAGTTGGGGGTGAGGGCGCGAAGGGAGGCTCAGCCAATCTCAATATATACATTTTTTTTATTTTAATCCCATTTATATCCCGCCCTTCTCCGAAGACTCAGGGCGGCTTACAATCTAAAGCACAATGTGCTTAGCAATAGCCTTCATTCTATGTATATGCCTGCTTATTAGGGCTTTTGCCCCCCCCCCCCAAGCGGCATTATTACAAAGTCAGCTTAATTGCCCCCAACAATCTGGGTCCTCATTTTACCTACCTCGGAAGGATGGAAGGCTGAGTCAACCTTGAGCCTGGTGGGACTCGAACCTGCACTAATTGCAGGCAGCTGGTGTTACTTTAAGGAGGCATTAGCCCACTGCTCCACCAAGGCTCTTGGTGGAGAGCAACATGGTTGTACTTTGACAATAAAGGTTCATTCATTCATTCATTCAAGAATAAATTTTTAGCGCTTTTAACTCAACATTTGTTCCCGATTATTCGCGCCTGACAATGGTGCCAAGTTGTGATAGTAACCTTGGGGTTGTTGATATTTGTGGGACGCTACTGCAGAAGCTAGCACTGGGTAATGTGGAAATTGGGGCACCTCTGCTGTCACTGCTAGGGGGCTCTTGACCGCTTGCCAGAAATTTGGATATCATCTTGCTTGGTACCTATGCTTTCAACTCTGTTTGCTTAATTAATAATAATGATTCAAATCCCTTGACTGACCTGGGTGCTTATTGTCTCTTTATCCTGATCACCGCCCTGATCACTTGGCTAAACACTCGGTGATCCCGAAAAAGAAGAAGAGATCCTGTTTCAAGTCTTTCTCCTTTTCTGATGTTGGCTTGGAAACAAGTGAGCGCAAATGTTCACTTTCAAATATTTAGAGACAGCTTCACTTACCTTGAAGGGACGCGGTGGCTCAGTGGGTTAGGATGCTGAGCTTGTCGATCAGAAGGTCGGCAGTTTGGCGGGTCGAATCCTGAGTGCTGCGTAGCAGAGTGAGCGCCTGTTACTCGTCCCAGCTTCTGCCAACCTAGCAGTTCGAAAGCACGTAAAAATGCAAGTAGAAAAATAGGGACCACTCCGGTGGGAAGGTAACAGCGTTCTGTGCGCCTTTGGTGTCTAGTCATGCCGGCCACAGGACCACGGAGACGTCCTCGGACAAGCGCTGGCTCTTCGGCTTTGAAACGGAGATGAGCACCGGCCCCTAGAGTCGGAAACGACTGTGCGGGGGAACCTTGACCTTTACCTTATCACTTACCTTTGGATTGTGTGATTGTTCTGTTTTAGGCTTGTTGCTCTGAACTATTATAGTCTTTTCCCTGTGGATTTTTCCTGCACGACAAAAGTATTAATTCGGATACTGAGTAATATAAAACTTTCCACTGCATCAAGGTGATAGTTGTCATAATCAAATAACAGGCATTCTTAATTAATGAAGTTGTTTGCTTGATCTTAAAAGGTCACCATTTGGCACTTTTTTTTTAAATCAAGATATATTTCCCTTGACTGCTCTCCAAATGTTAGACAGAGATGCTTTTAGTAATAATCTAGATCCTGTTTAGTTTTACCAGACAATATTCCTAAACAATTAGAAGTGATATTTATTAATTCATTTATGTACCTAATTTATATAGCCATCCATCTCATAAACAAGTTATTCTGGGCAGTGTACTACAAATATTTTATTTATTAAATGTATATGCATCTATTTATTAAATTGATTCTTTGTTTATTAAATTCATGTTTATTAAATCTATACATTTTTGGATTTATATTTATTTATTAACTTTATATTTATTTATTAATACTCCAGAAGATGGTAGAGGACAGGAAGGCCTGGAGGAACATTGTCCATGGGGTCGCGATGGGTCGGACACGACTTCGCAACTAACAACATATGCATCTATTTATTAAATGTATATGCATCTATTTATTAAATTGATTCTTTGTTTATTCAATTCATGTTTATTAAATCTATACATTTTTGGATTTATATTTATTTATTAACTTTATATTTATTTATTAATACTCCAGAAGATGGTAGAGGACAGGAAGGCCTGGAGGAACATTGTCCATGGGGTCGCGATGGGTCGGACACGACTTCGCAACTAACAACATATGCATCTATTTATGAAATGTATATGCATCTATTTATTAAATTGATTCTTTGTTTATTAAATTCATGTTTATTAAATCTATACATTTTTGGATTTATATTTATTTATTAACTTTATATTTATTTATTAATACTCCAGAAGATGATAGAGGACAGGAAGGCCTGGAGGAACATTGTCCATGGGGTCACGATGGGTCGGACACGACTTCGCAACTAACAACATATGCATCTATTTATGAAATGTATATGCATCTATTTATTAAATTGATTCTTTGTTTATTCAATTCATGTTTATTAAATCTATACATTTTTGGATTTATATTTATTTATTAACTTTATATTTATTTATTAATACTCCAGAAGATGGTAGAGGACAGGAAGGCCTGGAGGAACATTGTCCATGGGGTCGCGATGGGTCGGACACGACTTCGCAACTAACAACATATGCATCTATTTATGAAATGTATATGCATCTATTTATTAAATTGATTCTTTGTTTATTCAATTCGTACTTATTAAATCTATACATTTTTGGATTTATATTTATTTATTAACTTTATATTTATTTATTAATACTCCAGAAGATGGTAGAGGACAGGAAGGCCTGGAGGAACATTGTCCATGGGGTCGCGATGGGTCGGACACGACTTCGCAACTAACAACATATGCATCTATTTATGAAATGTATATGCATCTATTTATTAAATTGATTCTTTGTTTATTCAATTCATGTTTATTAAATCTATACATTTTTGGATTTATATTTATTTATTAACTTTATATTTATTTATTAATACTCCAGAAGATGATAGAGGACAGGAAGGCCTGGAGGAACATTGTCCATGGGGTCACGATGGGTCGGACACGACTTCGCAACTAACAACATATGCATCTATTTATGAAATGTATATGCATCTATTTATTAAATTGATTCTTTGTTTATTCAATTCATGTTTATTAAATCTATACATTTTTGGATTTATATTTATTTATTAACTTTATATTTATTTATTAATACTCCAGAAGATGGTAGAGGACAGGAAGGCCTGGAGGAACATTGTCCATGGGGTCGCGATGGGTCGGACACGACTTCGCAACTAACAACATATGCATCTATTTATGAAATGTATATGCATCTATTTATTAAATTGATTCTTTGTTTATTCAATTCGTACTTATTAAATCTATACATTTTTGGATTTATATTTATTTATTAACTTTATATTTATTTATTAATACTCCAGAAGATGGTAGAGGACAGGAAGGCCTGGAGGAACATTGTCCATGGGGTCGCGATGGGTCGGACACGACTTCGCAACTAACAACATATGCATCTATTTATGAAATGTATATGCATCTATTTATTAAATTGATTCTTTGTTTATTCAATTCGTACTTATTAAATCTATACATTTTTGGATTTATATTTATTTATTAACTTTATATTTATTTGTTAAATGTATATGCCGCCCATCCCACTGTCAAGCAACTCTGGACAGCTGACAACATAATAAAATAAATGTACCAAAACATTAAATATTAAGATGAATAAAGATTAAATAAATCAAAACCCAAATATTTCCCCAAACACCTGCTACGGCTGTGTACAGGGAGTCCTCAACTTACAACAGTTCACTTAGTGACTGTTCAAAGTTACAACAGCACTGAAAAAAGTGACTTAGGAGCATTTTTCATACGACCGTTGCAGCATTCCCCTGATTGCCTGATCAGAATTCAGATGTTTGGCAACTGGTTTACATTTATGACCACTGCAGCATCCTGGGGTCACCTAATAATAATAATAAAGTTGGAAGGGTCCTTGGAGGTCATCTAGTCCAACCCCCTGCTCAGGCAGGAAACCCTATACCACTTCAGACAAATCGCTGTCCAGTCTCTTCTTAAAAACTTCCAGTGTTGGAGGATTCATAACTTCTGGAGGCAGGTTGTTCCACTGGTTAATTGTCAGGAAATTTCTCCTTAGTTCTAGGTTGCTTCTCTCCTTGGTTAGTTTCCATCTGTTGCTTCTTGTCCTGCCTTCAGGTGCTTTGGAGAATAGCTTGACTCCCGCTTCTTTGGGGCAGCCCCTGAGATATTGGAGCTATCATGTCACCCCTTCATTAAACTAGACATACCCAATTCCAGCAACCGTTCCTTATATCTTTTAGCCTCCAGTCCCCCAATCATCTTTGTTGCTCTTCTCTGCACTCTTTCTAGAGTCCCGTTTTGTGACCTTCGGACAAGCAAATCATTGGGGAAGCCAGATTCACTTAGCAACTGTATTACTAACACAACAACTGACACTTCACAACGGTGGCAAGAAAGGTGGCAAAATGGGGAACGATTCACTTCAGAAATGACAGCAACAAAAAAATTTGGGCTGAATCGTAAGTCGTAAGTCGGGGACCGCCTGGAGTTTCAACCCGAAGCTCGTTGGTTTGAAATGCCTAAACTGAGCTGCATTTTTCATGCTTGGAAGATCAAATTTAATAGACTCAGCTGGGTTAGAATTGATTCAACTATTAAAGAAAAATCAAGCCAAATGGACCGGATGCAACTTTTGATTTCCCGATTCGGGAAAGCAAACAAGTCGAGTGATCCAACTTTCCAGAGTCAAGGCACTAACCTCAATTGACTCTGTTTGACTCAATTTTCTCAGCTGATTGACACTCCTTGGCGTAACGTGATAACCGGAACATGGCTTGCTTGACTTCACACTGTAACCCAGAGACCGGTGGTCTGTAAAGCGTGATTTACTGCTTACCACTCTCAGTGAACTCCGTCTGCCTGATGAAAAAAGGTTAAAGAGGAGTTTGTAGATGTGAAAAAAAATCTACAAGGGAGAGGAAAAAAAAACCTAGTTTATTTATTTTTCCAGATCTAAAGTCTTCGGGGAGAAATATTGCTCATATAACAATCAGTGTAAATGCATAAAGCTCTTTCATATTTAACCTTCGACGCAGAGTTGATTTTCAGGGTGATAAAACACGTTAAATAGGATTTCAGGTGGTGGAATATATATATATATGCATATATGAGAGAATAAGAGGCCAAAACATAGAAAACTTAAGTTTTACCCCCCAGGTTCTCACTTTAGATCAATATTATTCAGAGAGATATCTTAATAATTGAAGTATACAGTTTGACCTTTCCTTGATTTTGATAGAACTATAGTTACGGGCTTCATTAAGTGAGAATGAGGAAGCCACATCTCCCCAAATATGGGAGAAATTAAAAGGTTAAGGAAGACATAGATCAGAAAATATTTTGTCTCATTTCACAGGAAATCCACCGTGGCCTGAATCTTTACCATTACTCAAAGTTAAGATAACGTTTTTAGAAATCTCACCCGTTGTTCGTTTTGGAAGCTCAATTTGGGCAAAAGAAAAATCCTCTACATCTTCACGAGATGCTTTGTCAGCTGGATGATCTCAACGTGCAGCCACAATTTCTGTTGCTAAACGAGACAGTTGTTAAGTGAATTTTGCCCCATTTTACGCCCGTCCTTGCTACAATTGTTAAGTGAAGCCCTGCAGTTGCTAAGTTAGTAACACGGTTATTAAATGAATCTGGCTTCCCTGTAGACTTTTGCTTGGTCTGAAGCTTGCAAAAGACGCTGCAAATCGTCGTAGATACGAGTCAGTTGCCAAAGCATCTGAATTTTGATGACGTGACTGTGGGAACATTGCAGTGGACGGAAGTGTGAACAAGGTCATAATTCCCTTTTCCCCGTGCCGTTGTAACTTCAAGTGGTCGCTAAAAAACCTGGTAACTTAAGAATTTCATATCTTCGTCCCCTTGAAAATTTCTAGTTGCAGCAAACTAGCTTTGAACCATGTCATATCATTGCAGAGGTCTGAATTTGCTTTCGTATGTTTGCATCAAACATACTGTATTGGGAAAATAGTAAACAATCTGATCAGATCTCAGCAAATCATTCAAAGAAGAAAACAGATTATATATACTGTACGCTCATTTTATTTTTAAACTCCTCCTTTTCCTCCTCCTCCCATCCTCTTCTTCCTCCTTCTCCTCTTCCTCCTCCTTCCCCCTCCCTCCTCCTCTCCCCTTCCTCCTTCTCCTCCTCCTCCTTTGAGTTATAGAATAGAATAGAATAATAGAATAGAATAGAATAGAATAGAATAGAATAGAATAGAATAGAATAGAATAGAACAGAACAGAACAGAATAGAATAGAATAGAGCTGGAAGGGACCTTGGAGGTCTTCTAGTCCATCTCCCTGCTCAAGCAGGAGAACCTATACCGTCTCAGACAGGTGAATGTCTAGTCTCTTCTTAAAAACATCCAGCGATGGAGCGCCCACGATTTCTGGAGGCAAAGCTGTTCCACTGCTTGATTGTCCTCACTGTCGGGAACTTTCTCCTTAATTCCAGGTTGCTTCTCTCTTTGGTCAGTTTCCAACCATTGTTTCTCGTCCTTCCCTCTGGTGAACAACCTGACCCTCTCTTCTTTTGTGGCAGCCCCTCAGATACTTTTGGTGATGTTTCATAATCCTTGGATCAGCTTGGTAAATTATAGTCCATAACTTTCAATGCGTTGATTGATTTGGGCTAATTACACACACATACGCCAAACTTGCCCGTACTTTGTGGGTGCTTCCTGTGCTAGCTCTTGGAACATGCAAAACGTCAACACATCCAAGCAAAACATGCAAACCAAACACGGATGACCATCCAGCTTGTAACTGAAGACCTCAAGAGAGGAGAGGCTTCCATTTCATGTGGCAGCCTGCTAGAAATTTCTCAAAATCTTCTTCCGATCATTTCAATCTGCTTGCTGTCTCCTGTCCTCTGGGGTGATGGGGAATAAGTCCATCTTCTGAGTGATCGTCACTCAGATGATAGAGGAGAACCTCACTGGACCCTGCAGGGGAACACTCAACCCAACATGGAACAAAAGATCTCCTTTAATCCAGAGCAGCGTTCCTCATTATTACGTTTTCTTAAGGATCTCCTTTGTGGCTTTCTGGCGCTTCAGGCACTCAGCCTTTTTCACTCTCCAAGCAGTGATGCGATTGAAAATAATGGCGAGGACTTCGCTCCGGTGTCTACCTTTCCCCAACATCTCCTCTGTGTCCCTCCATAAATGATTATCTTGGCTGCTCCGCTGCAATTTCCATGCAGCAAAGCATGGAGAAAGCAGCGGCCTCCTGTTTGTTCTCCGTACGGATCGTTGCATTGTTTGACCCATCGCAATAAAAAGCAATACATTGGGGGCGGGGAAAAAAAAAGGACATGGTCCCACAGGATCCACTGCAGACCTTTAACCAGCATCTGGCATCCAACTGGTCTGATCAGAGACCAAAAAGCAGCGACGACGGAGGAACGGAATTGCTTGGTTTGGTTTCAGAAAGGAACACAGTTGGGACCAAAATTTCCCTTGCTAAGCAAGGCAGTTTTTAAGCGAGTTGCACCTGAGTTTACGACATCTTTTTTTCTCCCCACTGCAGTTAATCGAATCAATGTAGTGGTTAAGCAAAGCTGGCTTCCTCCATGGACTCTGCTTGTTGGAAGCCAGCTGGGAGGTGATCACGTGTCTCCAGGACATCGTAAATACAGGTCAGTTGCTAAACCTCCAAATTCTGATCCCTCGATTTTGGGGACGCTGCAACGATTGCAAGTTGGGAGGACCAGTTGCAAGTCGCTTTTCTTTTCAGCGCCGTTATAACTTTGAACGAATAGTTGGACGTCAAGATCTATCTTTATTGTGTGTGTGTGGGGGGGAAGAAAGACTTCAGTAGGCTGTTCAGGACTCCCCCATTGAAAACTGACAGCCTACAAACATTCGTTTAAATAGCCAAGTTGCTTTTTCAATTTTGGAAGCTCATGTGATGACTTCCCCCGGATGCTTCCCCAGATACCTCTCCAGAAGTCAGCTCAGTGGAGGATGAACCAGTTCCAGGCACGTCTGCAGGGGATTTGGCTCAAGCACAGCTGCAGCAGGACAGCCCTGAGGCTTCAGGTGGGGAAAGTACGCAGCTGCAGCCGGTCAGTGATGAGGAAGAGGAACTGCCTGCTGCATTTGATCCAAGAGCAGGTAGGGCAGAGAAAAGGCAGGAGCAGAGAAAGCCAGCCAGATTACTCGCATGGAGAAAGCCTCATCCCCTCTTGATTTAGCACAGCAGACAGATGGAAGCGAGGCTGGGAACAATGTGTTCCTTTCCTAGCTGTGTGTTTTCTGGTTGTTGTGATTTCTTGCCTCGCTTTGGATTGACACCGTGCCTTGATTTGGATCCTGCCTGGACTTTTCTTGCCTCGTGAACCCTCTTGTATTGTGGATTTAATTTTGCCTGGCAGGTTTATTTTGATTTAAGTGCCTTGTGGCCATTGTTCTGTGGACTAGCATCGGCCTGCTTGTGGCTGGACTTAATTGGGATAGTTCTGGGTTTTTGTTGGAGGCCACGCCTACGCCAGCTCCAGCCACACAAAAAAAGTCACGCATCATGTGACGTGGCAAGTTTGACACCAGTGCCCTAAACCACAGTTATGTGGGGGTGTGAGTGGGACAACACAGTTCAGCTGTTAAAGCACCATTTATTCCCTTGTCTTTTTTTTTTTTTAGGTTTATCTTAACTTTTCTCCGTTCTTAGTCTTTGCTTTGCCTGCTGTCTAAACATATCTTTAGCTTAAGCAAGGCTCTGGTGATTTGCTGTCAGGTTGTAAAGATGTCCGGTAAATCTAACAAAACTTGATTGTTTGGTTTTCATTTTGCATCATGCCCGGCTCCAATCCCACGGTCTCCTTTTATTCCAAGTTAATGGGTGTCTTGTAAAAGAGTTCTTTCTCGTGCCCCCTTCATTTTGGAGAGAGGGGGGGGAGGTTTACGGGAAAAATACTTTCTTCTGAAAAAAATAATTAGTTCAGCTTTCTTGTCTTTAACTCAGCCAGAAATTACTGCTTTCATAGGGCTAGAAATGAAGAGACGGGGCTGCAATTGATTTTCAGAGTATTTATTCAGTCGAGATGATCCGGCCTCATTTTGAAATGAATAAGAAAGTAAAGCAAAGTCTCAAAAAATAAGTTGTGTGTGTGTGTGTGGGGGGGGGGGCGGAAAAAGCATTAGAGGAAGATGACAAGATTTTTTTTTGCCTCCCTGAAGTTGAAAGCAGCACTGCAGGTTAATGGCAAGCCTTTTCTGAATTAAAATTATTTTCCCCAATTCCTATACCAGAATCATTTTAGCAGACTTAGCCAGAATGAAAAGATCTCCCATTTTCTACAGCAAAATTAAACGTATTCTTTCACGGTTACCAAATGTTAACTTAACTGGTAATTTGCAACTGTGCATTGATAGGACTTCCTTGCCAAACATCTATTATGGATGGAGAAAAAAATATATGTTATGTCAGGAATTCTTGTCTGTATAATCTTCACTGTGGTCAAATGTCATCTAACAAGCGTGGCATTCGCTGGAATTTTTTTTTTAAACATTAAGGCAGGCTGAATGAACCACCCTGATTTTTTTCTTCGTTCAAAGCATTTATTCCACTTTTTGAAAGAAAAGTGAAGGTCCTGCAGGGTAAAACGTCTGCATTTTGAAAAGCTCTCATCTCTCGAAGCATCAATTTGATGTGAATGATAAGCTGTTCAGAATCTGCAAATCTTCTATCTTCAGTACTGAATCCCTTAAACCCGACACTTCACAGAGTGAAAAGTGAACTGGCTTAGCCCCAAATGACAGTTTATCTTCAATCATCATAGCCAAATTGATTTTTTTAAAAAAACACATCTTTTTTCTCTGTCCATTTTTTTCTCCGGGAAAAACCAATTCTGTTCTTATTTACTATAGCTGTAGTTATATGGATAGGAATGTTTGTGGTAACATTAGAAGTGTGTGGATGGGGATGTGCATGTATGTGTAGTTTTCAAGGTCAATGGTGTCATGTTATTAGCCGGTAAGCCAAAAGATTTGCTGCGAATGTTGGAGAGATTGTATAATGCAATGAGGATTGTAGCTCTTGAAAATTAATTTATCTTGATCATGTATTAATCAAAGAAAACCAGAATAAATCACAGTGAATGTTAGAGAGGTTGTGTAATGCAGTGAGGATTCTAGATCTGACCATTTATCTTGGTGATGTATTAATCAAGGAAAACAGAATCAATCATATTTAAATGAAAAAAAAAGCACTACAGGAAATAGATACATTTCTTTATCTTGGTAAAAGGAAAGGGATGAAGAAACTTTTTAAGATATTTAAGATATTCAAATTCTGTAGAAAAATGGTGGGCAGTGTGTCGAAAGAAGGAGAACACAAAATCTGTTTTACCAACCTCCCAAATATCGCTATCTTTGGAAAGTCAACTTTTTGATAAGATTGTTGAAAAGAGTCAGAACTTTCAAGGGCAAACTTCAACTATTTTTGGCTTCTACAGAAAGTGCCTTGAATGGCTTTAATATTTGCCTCTAGGCAGCCTGGAGTGAAAAACCTATCTTTTCTCCAAATACCTTAATGGAAATGTATGTGGGTGATTTCAATTACACCCAGACCCATTTCAACAAATTTATGGTCAGCTAAGTGGTTATTAATATTATATGGAAGTAGCCACTGAAAGCAAAGGCTTTCTATCTTTCACACACTGTCTCTGTGGTGTGGCAAAACACTTATTTTCTTTTTTTAAAAAAAAGGGAGATGGAGGAGCCAAAATCCTTGTAAAAGTAGTAAGGAACATCTCCCACTGTTCTAGAAAAAAAAATGAAAAGCAGTTTGTTCTTTCTTTTTGAAAAGGAGCAGCCAAGGAAGGATAAATACAGGGAGTCCTCAACTTATGACGACAATGGAGCCTAAAGTTTATGTTGCTAAGTGAGACATTTGTCAAGTGAGTTTTGTCCCATTTGACGACCTTTCTTGCCACCATTATTTAGTGAATAACAGCAGTTGTTAGGTTAGTAACACGGCTATTAAGGGAATCTGGTTTCCACATTGACCGCGCTTGTCAGAAGATTGCAAAGGGGATCATATATCCTCGGGACTCTGCAACTGTCATAAATATGAGTCAGTTGCCAAGAGTCCGAATTTTGATCACGTGGCCATGAAGATGCTGCAGTGGTGCTGTAGTAACTTCGAACAGTCACTAACTGGACTGTTGTTAAATCGAGGACTACCTGTGTCTAAAGATCTCGGAGGAGCTGAGTTCTCTAAAGAGCTTGGGCAAAAGTGTTGCTTTGAGTCCTTTCTGTACATCCAAATGGATGGGATGTGGCTAGGGGCCGCATCCCTTCATCATCCCAACCAGATGGTTCAACAAGGCTCCAATCCTGTAATGTTGATAGTGAATGAATTCAGTCGTAAAAGCACCAGATATTTTTAGATCGCAAAACTGCGTCTCACGTATTTGGGCCATGCCACGCTGGGGAAATTCATTGGAGAAAGCGATTATGTTTGGAAGAGTTAGGGGTAGAAGGAAACCAAGCCACCAAAGAACATGGTGGCTGGACACCATCAAAAGTGGCACCAGCCAGAACACAGAATAACTTGAAGAAGTAGTGCAAGATCGGAAGACAGAATTGCCAAGAACTGGACGTTATCGTCGTCATGAAGTCTGGAATCTACCACAGCCGCAACACCCCAGACATTAAGAACTAAGTGGAAATAACTTGAATTCCTTCCGAGGTAGGTAAAATGAGGACCCAGATTGTTGGGGGCAATTAAGGTGACTTTGTAATAATGCCGCTTGGGGTGTGTGTGTGTGAAAGCCCTAATAAGCAGGCATATACATAGAATGAAGGCTACTGCTAAGCTTGTAAGCCGCCCTGAGTCTTCGGAGAAGGGCGGGATATAAATGGAATTAAAATAAATAAATAAATAAAAATTTAAAGGATAAATCAAATAAGGAACTAAAGGCTGATGGGGCATCTTTTTCCTGTGGCTTTTTGCTTTAAAACAAAACACACAACTTTCTGCACTTCGCTTGCCGATAAACAATAAGTCCTTATTTAATAAGGTCTAGGAAAATCCGTTCCCAAATGTGACTAGTGTCTTATTTTTTTTTTTTTTAAATAATGCAACCGGAGGTAATTATGAAGTTGATCAAATGCAACTTAGGAAAAAAATGCGAAGAAAGTCAGGGAACAAGCAGAAACGGTGTAGCTCTTCCCCGCCCCCCCCTCTTTAAATAGGGAATATATTTTAGAGAGAAGGAAAAAAAAAGGGAGACATACCATTAAAGGCATCTCAGAAAGCAAACTACAATGCATTGCGTAGGAAGAAAGGAGACAAAAAGAAATTGTCCCTTGGGTAATCAGTTTGGAAAAAAACAACCACCCCACCCCTTAAAGATCTCCAAGCTTGGTGATTTGCTTGCAGATGTTTCATCTCTTGAGCAGTCCATCGAAAGGTTGATAAAATAATAAAAGACTGTCAAAAGACAAATAGGGTTGGAACTCCTTAATGCAGGGATGAAGGACCACTTGAAAAGGTCTCGACTGTAGGCTAGATCTAACAAGGGCAGATTTTTCTGTCTCGTTGCTAAGAAAACCCCAACGGATGTAACCCTGATATCACCAGGGTTCGTGCTTGCCCGAACGATGGCCAAGTTTTAAAGCAAAACGTTTGAACCTTTTCACTGAGGATTTTCTGGAACTTCCTAATACTTTTTAACCAGACTTTAAAAAAAAAAAGAATAAAAAGAAAATTTGTGAAATCAAAAGGCTCTGTCACACGCTATATTATGAAACTGAATTGTTCCACCTTTTAAAGGCGGAAACAAGTCCTATTTAAAATTTTAATCGGGCTCGTGTTCAGAGCTGCCACTTAAAAAAAAACCCTCTTGATTTCTTTGGGATTTTAAAAAAGGCATTGTGCTCCATTCGTACAAGCTGTAATTATAGGAAATTGGCAAGATTCGGTGCACAATTCAGTTTGCCAGTAGCCGTTTATAAAGGCAAGGCAACATCTATAAAGTATTAAAACTATCTCCTGTTTTTGTTTGCAACCTGCGGTTGAGTGAAACGGTGCAAGACAGGACAATTTTTGAATCAAGGTGCCGCAAATGGATTAACTTAAAAAAAAAGTGTCCCGGGACTCCTGCGGAATTGATATTGCAGGGATATTCAGACTAGTTGTTATGGCAAAATTGTGGTCACCCACGCCGCACCCATCCACGGCCATGTGATTGTGATTGCCGATGTGATTTCCCACAGTCAATGGGGAAGCCAGCAGGAAATCAAAACTCCTTACTGCTTGCTTCCTAGAGTTATTCTAAGGACGTATCTCTGAAATGATGACCCAACAGATTGTGGCTTGCCTTGTGTTGCCTAATTTTTAACACTGTGTTTGGGACCTGGACAAAGTTAAGTACAGTGTTGCTCTGGAGAACAGCAGTGCTTTTGTGTTAGGAAAAATGATTGTAGAAATAATAATGTATCAAGGAAAAAATAGGTCAGTGAATTCATTTACTCTTAAAGAGGCTCTACACACTAAAGCAAAGACGGAAAAAGCTAGCATTAAATCACCCCTCCCAATGCCTAAAGCTGGCTGAGATTTTATTATACTAATTTTACTCCTTCGTGACTAATTTCAAAATGGATATTACACATTAATCCCCTCACCCCAATAATTTCACAAGAGTTCTAGCAGCTGCTATTTCTAGACCCTCACACAATCAGCACCGCCCCAATTCTAGAATGGTGGATTTGGGATGGAACATGCTGGATCCTTCTAGAATTGCCTCATGAAAATTTGGTAGCAAAATGCCAGTCTTCTGCGGTATGTTTGTCCTTGCATTTTCAACAAGTGCTGCTTCAAGAGATGATTATTATATCCTCCAAGCACCCAATATATATTTAATTATAAGTCCCAATAGATTGATGTGTGTGTGTGAGTGTGTGTAAGAGAGAGGGGGGGAGGGGGAGAGACTGCCAACTCTTACCACAAAAAAACCCAACTAACTATCTCCTATTTTATGATAAGGTCAAATAAATTGAGGTTTACTTTTATCGGCAGAGCTCTGGATATCTGGAGAATTTTGAGCTCCTCTTCCAGCAAGGCATTAAGAAGTCTTATTCCAAATCTTGGAATGCTTGTCACTAACTAAATAACTAATCTACCGTATCTTTTTTTCTGACGGGGGGCCATAAACCCCTACAAGTCAGCTCCCAATTACATCCTGGAGAAGAGTAGGAATCTGCTCTCTTTGACCCTTTTGCATTATTCTCTCCAAGCAAAATCTATACAGCTCAATAAATGTCAATCCTTTGGCCTAATTTTTTCCCCCTCCTTTTGCCTGCTGCTTTTATTAGCATTTCCTCGCTTTCTTCTGCTAAATTCAATTTGTGCATACTACTTTAGAGGAACCTGATTGAAAAGCGAGCATGAGGTCATCTGAAACAAAGGAGAAACAACAACAACAACAACAACAACAATAGTAACAACCAATCTCCAGAAAGCCTTTAGCTAATAAAAAGGATTTTCTCTGCATTTTTTTATTCGTGTTAACACTCGCCGGAATGTCGTATTTACAAATATACAGGCACCACTTATTGTAAAATTCTTACTGAGAAACCAATCAGAACATAATTTACAATGCTCCCTTCTCAGGGCTGTTTTTTCTGCAAAGGAAGTTTTGCAACTCAGCAGCCTTGCAAGAGGACTCTTTTTCCCCCACAGCTAAGGAGGACTTTTTCCTCCTTCCTTCCACCTTTCCGTCTCAAGAGGCACTGGTTGAAATATTTTTAGAAGCTGCAAGCATCGCCCTCACCTTGGCCATAAGATCCTGCAACAAACACAAAAGAGGCATAAAACGAAATCAAGTCAGACGGCAATAATAACCAAACCAACCTTTGGCAAAGGTTTGCTGAGGATCTCTTCAACAGAGCAAGCATACTTCTTACCACCCAACCCAGCAATTCCACCTTGCCAAAAGAAGGGGATATTTGCAACTCAGGACTGAACTGTGGGGTCCTCGGTGCTCTCTGACCTTGATGGATTTTCTTGCAGATGTTTCATGACCCAACTAGGTAACATCACCAGTGCTAGAAGGGAGGGGGATGGTGGTGGAGGAGGAGGAAGACCGTGGGGTCCTTGGTTGCTCTCTGAGCTGGGTTGTTTTCTTGCAGATGTTTCATGACCCAACGAGGTAACATCACCAGTGCTAGAAGGGAGGCGGGCTTGCTTTCTGTCTGTAAGGTAAAAGTTAAAGGTTCCCCCGCACATGCGTGCTAGTCGTTTCCGACTCTAGGGACCGGTGCTCATCTCCGTTTCAAAGCCGAAGAGCCAGCGCTTGTCCGAGGACGTCTCCGTGGTCATGTGGCCGGCATGACTAGACGCCAAAGGCGCACGGAACGCTGTTACCTTCCCACCGTAGTGGTCCCTATTTTTCTACTTGCATTTTTACATGCTTTTGAACTGCTAGGTGGGCAGAAGCTGGGACGAGTAACAGGCGCTCACTCTGCTACGCGGCACTCGGGATTCGACCCGCCAAACTGCCGACCTTCTGATCGACAAGCTCAGCGTCCTAACCCACTGAGCCACCACCGCGTCCCTCTGTATCTCAATACAATTTCTCCAATCAAGGAACTCAATAAATAAAAAGCTTAATCAAGGAATGATCAAATACTCCCCCCAAGGAGAAAAAACCACTCCCTTCTAGCACTGATAAGGTTCAGTAACAAAACGTCTGTTAAGAAAAGAACCGAAGAGCCCAAGGGCTCCACAAATCCACCTCAATGGAGAAAATGTAAAATGGAAGGGCAAGTACTGTAGCTTCCAGTCTGCTTACAAATTCTGTCAAGGGTATCTAGCAGGCCAAAAAGAAAAAAGAAAAAGAGTATTTTAGGTAAGCTAAGTTTGGCTAGCCGTCTCATTTAATTGCTTGGGATGACTTGAGATTTCTCAAAAGGAGCCATTTTTAGGGCAACTCCTGAAAAGGTCAGAGAAAAACTCTTGTCAGATCAGAACAATTCTATCAAATCTGCCAATGCCCTTTTTCCAACGCTGGCTGTGGTTGAACTCATGTCTCACGTTTTATTTCTCACCGATTCCTAGATTCTACCTTGCAGGACGCCTATCTCCTTGAATCCTACTGTGCTCTCTTACAAATCTGGGAGTGTTTTTTTGCTCCAGAAAGAAATATTATGATAGCAGAAGGCTGGTTATAATCAATGCTGTAAATCATTACGTATAAAAACATAGAACGATTGCAGGAATTAGGTTATATCTAGTTTAGTGAAAAGAAGGACAGGACAGCAGTGTTCCAATACTTGAGAAGAGGAGGTCAACCTATTCTCCAAAGCACCTGAAAGCAACTCAAGAAGCAACGGATGGAAAATAATCCAGGAGAGAAGCAACCTAGAAATATGGAGAAATTTCTTGGCTAGTGAGAAAAATTAATCAGTGGAACGACTGGCCACCAGAAATTGCGGGTGCTCCCAACACTGGAGGTTTTTAAGAATAGACTGGACCACGTCTGAAATAGCCTAGGGTCTCCTGCTCAGCAGGGGATGGGACTAAATGACCTTCAAGGCCCCTTCCAATTCTGTAAATAACCGTGCAAAGCAGTTAACCAGCATTGTGTAACAAGACTTGATTTGCCCACATCTCTACATTTTGCAGAGAAATGTGGTTCAGCATATTATGTGAAGGTTTTTTGCAACTAGAGAAAGCAAGAAACTGGCTCCCAAAAATTCAAATGGCCAGTTTCAGTATGCCTGGAAATATTTCCTTGGCATGGCTGTGCTGCAAAATTGCTGGCTTCTGTCCAGCCACTCTGGAAAATTTAGCTAACAGGAGGACATCCAAGATTTTAACCACGGCTGTCACTAAAATGTTTACAACATTTTTGTAATGCAGAAAAGGCTTTCAACACACAGTTTCTTGTGCCCGTTTTCTAAACAAGGAAGCAAAAAACCCCCCCTATTCTGCGTTTCTTTTTCTCAGCAGTGAAAAAAAGAATCTTTTAACTGGTGGTCATTTCCCAAGGTTTGAAGTCAAAACTCCCTTTATGAAGCTTGACAGCTGTTTTTCATCTCACCCTTTGAAAGGTAAGCAGCCTCTTTTGACAGTGGCTTCAGTCATCTGAGTATCAAAAATCCTCTTTCTTTCAGAGAGGAAAGGGAACATCCATTCTGTGATCGCGCTTAGGAAAAATGGTGCAAATGGTTAAAATTCATCCATTGCAATGCCTCGAAATTAATGTATGAAGAAAAACTCCAAAGCATATTTAGAGACAATCCTACCAAGTCAAATTAAATTTGCAATAAACCCAAGATAAAGTGGTTTTATTTTATTTTTTTTAGGACAGGGAACCTGAACAGGGCGATTGCTACATTATTGTTTTCTTGACCAGGTTGCGTGAAGGAAAACTGAGACGGGGAGTTTATATGCGCTGTTCTTAGTGTGCTGAAGGAAAAATATGCCTATTTAAGCTACTTTCTAATCCTTTGACCAACCAAGGAAAAAAAACCTCACACATTGTTATTATATCCAAATCTGTAAAGGTAAAGGTAAAGGTTCCCCCACACATGCGTGCTAGTCGATTCCGACTCTAGGGGCCGGTGCTCATCTCTGTTTCAAAGCCGAAGAAGAGCCAGCGCTTGTCCGAGGACGTCTCCGTGGTCATGTGGCCGGCATGACTAGACGCCAAAGGCGCACGGAGCGCTGTTACCTTCCCACCGTCGTGGTCCCTATTTTTCTACTTGCATTTTTACGTGCTTTCCAACTGCTAGGTTGGCAGAAGCTGGGACGAGTAAGAGGCGCTCACTCTGTTACGCGGCACTTGGGATTTGACCCGCCAAACTGCCGACCTTCTGATCGACAAGCTCAGCGTCCTAACCCACTGAGCCACCGCGTCCCTTCCAAATCTGTAACTGAACCTTATCACAGTTTTTTCAGCGTCCTTGTTTTTCCACTGCTGTACTTAACAGCATAAGATAATTACTTTTAAAGTAATTACTCTGATAACTTTAATGAGGAAAAATGTTACAAAAAAAGGCAAGGTGTTGTGGGTTTGGGAATTGTCTAGATTAAAAGTACCAAAATGCCCATCACAACGAGTCAAGGAAGGGAGGTAGACGGATCCAAAAGACCCAAAGTTGCTTTTTTCAAAAGGCAAGTGGACTTTCTTGTTTTTTTTTTCCTTTAAAAACATTTTGCTTCTCATCCAGTTAGAGCCGAAGAAGCTTCTTGGATGTGAAGTGAAAGGTTTTCAAGGGGGGGGGGGGAGAAAACCCTTCCAAGTTAAGTTCAAGAAAGTCTAATTGCCTTTTGGAAAAAGCAACTTTGGGACAACCATGACTGGATGATAGGGACTCTCCGTAGATGATGGATCTAAGACTTTTTTTATATATATATTGCAAGGACCGAAAAGGAAGGAGATCAAAAGTCTACCATTGTTGGGAGCAGAAAAAAAATTTGTCTGTAAAAGAACCGGAGAAAGACATGGGTTTGAGACTGTTTTTTTTTTTTGGGGGGGGGGCTATACTCACTCATTCCTAATCACCAAGTGACAATCCAGTCTTTTCATAGACACCTCCAGTGATGGGAGCATCCACAACTTCTGGAGCCGAGTCGTTCCACCCCTTACTTGTTCTCAGCATTAAGAAATTTCTCCTTAATTCCAGGTTGCTTCTCTCCTTGATCCACTTGTTTCTTGTCCTGCCCTCTGGTGCTTTTGAAAATAAGTTGAACCCCCCCCCTTCCTCTCAAATACTGGAATACTGCTATCATGTCCCCCCCCCCCGGTCCTTCTTTTGTCTAGACTAGCCAAATCCAAGTCCTGCAACCGTTCTTCATGTATTTTAGTCTCCAGGCCTTTAATCATCTTAGGTTTTTGCACTTTTTCCAGACCGAACATCTTTTTTTGTAATGTGGTGACCAAAACTGGATGCAGTTTTCCAGGTGTGGCCTTGCTAAGGCTTTATAAAGTGGTACTAATGCTTCACGTGGTTTTGATTCTATGCCTCTGTTGATAATAACCAAGGATTGTGTTTGCTTTTTTGGCTGCTGCTGCACACGGCTGGCTCACGTTTAAGCGATCGTCCACTGGGACCCCAAGGTCACTCTCACAGTTGCTGTTTTTGAGCGAGGTCCCACCTCATCTGTACTTGTACCTTTGGTTTTTCCTGCCTAGGGTGTAAAACTTTGCTCTTCTCCCCATGAAATTTCATTTTTTTTTATTATTTTAACCCGACACCCCACAAGACGAGCAAGAACTGCAGTAATAGCAAAGCCTTGTAAAATCCAGGACACGTTTAGTTGTACCTGAGTGATTTTGCTCTGAACGGACGACACAATTGCCGAAGAGATTTGGCCCTCTTTTTCCAAAGGAACTCCCCTGAAAATTTGAGAAGTAAAGAAGAAGAAGAAGAAAAAGAAATAATTAGCCGGGTTAAGTCGAGCAACTGCAATTAAACATGAAAAACAGAAGAACGGTGGAATGAAGGAAACTGGAAGGTTTTTGCATCCTGCATTTTTCAGGAAATTAACGCGATTAGTCTGCCTTTTAGACATCTTGTAAGATCACTGGGGGGAAAAAAATATAATCAGAGGAAATTTTAGGTTGGACTCCTGACACAAGGCCTGGACCCTCTCCCCCTGTAAATTCTCATCAGTGGTGCATCCTTAACGGGCATCTTCTCGACAAATATTCCCATGGAATTAATAATTAAAATTAAGCTACTTCTGCAACATTTGCCGATGACCAGTTTTCTCAAGACAACACCAGGCTGCACCTTTTTTTTTTTGGCAGAGAAACAATTCCCTGGAACATCTCCCAAAATAAAGGGGGAAAAGAAGAAGAAGAAGAAGAAAAACAACAACCCCATTCCGGGGTTTTCATGGAAATGCGAGAAAATAAAATTAAAAACGCAGCTCTGAGAGACGAGCCAGGCAAAGCTTCAAAGGGGAAATCGGATTCCACGGACAGCCAGCAAAAACATCTATTCATGCCAAACCCTTCAAATTGATTTGAGATGTCAAGAGCCAACGCGAGGCTTTCAAATAACTTCAGAGAGACTGCAATGCCATTCAGAGATTCGACGGTCTCCGTGCGGTTTTCCTGTCTTAAAACTTGGTTGGGACTTTCTTTCCAACTAGGGACAAGGATGGGGTGGGTGGGAGAGATGCCGAATGGATTCTTGGAGAATGGAAGAAACAGCTGGCCAGGGAGGAGTTTGATGGCTTCCACAAACTCTGCTGAGGAGAGAGATTTGAGCTGCTCTGGGCTTTTCTCTCCCTCTGCTGATAGAATGTGCTTAGGCAGGGTTGCTAAGGAAGAGAGAAAAATTCGAATTTACTCTGATGCTCTTCTTCACATTTTTTTTCCTCTTTCTGGCACGGACTTTAACAAAACAGCCCAAATCTTTTTCGGATACCTGGGTAACTTTTTAATTTTTTTTAAAGGGAATATTTCAATAATTTTATCAAAATAAGTTGTTGATGCGACTCAGATGAAACTCTGCAGGGTTAATATCTTGGTTCATGTCCTCTAAAGGATCTATCATCCTTATTGTTTTAGTTCATTCTGCCCGCCTCCAAAAATGAAGCGGCTGTAAGTATTCTGATGCTTCCGTACTGATCTAATCCTTCTCCAAATCGAATTGGAGAAGATTGAACCTTGTTTGCTGCTGAAAATGAATCTTGCCACAGTCGAATTTCCTATTAAAATCAGACTGGAGGTAATAGATGTCAGTCAGGGGTAACAAAAGATCAAGTTGGAATTCCTGCATACAGGTCTGTCTGTCTGTCTATCTCCAATCTCCATCCATCCGTCTACCCACCCACCCAACCTATCTATCCATACAAGTCTGTCTGTCCATCCCCAACCACCCATCCATCCTCACCTATCTATCCATACATGTCTATCTACAATCTCCATCCATCCATCCACTCATCCGCCTTACCTATCTATCCATGTCTGTCTGTCTGTCCATCTCCAATCTCCATCCATCCGTCCGTCCTCCTTACCTATCTATCTATACATGTCTATCTCCAATCTCCATCCATCCATTCACCCACTCAACCTATTTATCCATACATATCTCCAATCTCCATCCATCCATTCACCCACCCAACCTATCTATCCATACAAGTCTGTCTGTCCATCTCCATCCATCCATCTTACCTGTCTATCCATATATGTCTATCTCCAATCTCCATCCATCCACCTGCCTTATCTATCTATCCATACATGTCTGTCTGTCCATCTCCAATCTCCATCCATCCGTCCTCCTTACCTATCTATCCATACATGTCTATCTCCAATCTCCATCCATCCATTCACCCACCCACCCTATTTATCCATACATATCTCCAATCTCCATCCGTCTACCCACCCACCCAACCTATCTATCCATACAAGTCTGTCTGTCCATCTCCAATCTCCATCCATCCTCACCTATCGATCCATACATCTCTATCTCCAATCTCCATCCATCCCTCCATCCCTCCCCACCTCTGCAAGCAGAAGCATCACACAAAAAATATTGGTTTTCCGCCGGAGGTAAGCAGGTTGTTCTTTTTCCTTTCCTAAGCAGGAGAGCATTGAAAAAACCAGCATGTTTTCCTCGCACTTCAACTCCACCAGCTGAGCCCATCGACAGAGCTACTGTATCTACCTAAACCTTCTTCAACTCCTCTCCGGTATTTCACGAGACGCAGGAGGGAAGTCAAACAGGTAACCAGCTGAACAACCGCAGTGCACCTTTGTGATGCTGCAGCATTTAAAATTCTAACATGCTCAATGCCTGCTTGCCGCGTTCGGCCCAAAGGTTTGGAGAGGAAAAGTGAACCGAGCTTGGATTATCATTATTATTTTTGCTCTGGCTGGCAGAGAATCAGCAAAGCATCCCCCCACTTTTTAATCATTATTTGCTTTCTGATTTTGGGTTATTTATACGCTCGGCCGGAATGGGGGCTCTTGGGGGCTCGTTACCCAGAACGCTCTTGGCTGGATCCTCGACTCTCCACAGGAGAGATGCTGGCTGAGTGGCTGGAATTCTTATGGGCGGATGTTTTTCCTGGGGAGACGGAAGGCGAGTGGGATCTTGCTTTGGACTTCGCGTGGGCGTGCAGCCACCTCTTCTTCTTTTCGTGGGGGCTTCTGAGAAGGAAACAGGAACACACAGCACAATCCCGTTAAGTCTAAAACAGGCCAAGAAAAAACAAACCAACCAAGCCCAAAACCACGGCTTGCCCTCTCGTTTTAATCTTCTCTTTCACATCAAAAACGACTTATTTTTAATTTACTTATTTTCCCTAAGGAGCCCCTGATTGTCGGAAGAGTTTCTTCCAAACCCAACTGTGCAAGTCGGGCCCAGGTGCCAGATGAAAACAGGAAGACCCTGGAAAATTCCAGGCGTTCCATTTTAACTTTTGCAAGCTCTGGGGGAACGGTGTGAAAATGCCGGCTGCTTCCCGGAAGGCACAAAAAAAAAAATTGTCTCAGGAATAGAGCCAGCTCCTCCCCCCCCCCGGGAGGAAAAGCTGCTTTTGCAGCTCTCCCAAAATAAGCACCATCTTACGGAGGGTCTTTTGCTGTCCTCCTCCACGGGCGGTCCTCGAGTTACGGCAGGTCGCTTAGCGACCGTTTAAAGTTCCGATGAGCTTCCCCCCCAGAGCTACTTATGACCCAGTTTCGGAGTTTATGGCCTGTTTATGGCTGTTTGCAGCATCCCATGGTCACGTGACTGCGATTTATGATTTTCTTTTTTTAAAAAACAAATAAACCTTAAATAGGTGTTTACTTCTGGTCTCCAGCAAAAAATGCCCACTGGGAACAAGAGGTGCACTTAAAGCCCGTGGTGTTTGCTTGACGGCTGCTGCAAAACAGATCACGTGGTAACCTGCTTAACGACCAGCATGACCAGTGGTGGGATTCAGCCGGTTCGCACCGGTTCGGCAGAACCGGTAGATAAATGTTGTTGATGTCGTGGTTCCGATAAATGAGACAGTTCAAATAAAATGCAAACATTGTTTATCTAAAAAGTCTTAATAATGAAACGAAACATTGGCACTCATGGAGGGATGCCAGAATCTGAAATCTCCTCCCCCCCAAACCCATCATAACACACACACAATCCCCGCCCTTATCTACACGTCATAAATCACATTATCCAATCAGTTTTACATATGAGGTTTCACTTCCCATTCTGTACGCGGGCTTTTCCAATCTTCTCACAACATCCGAGTAGATTTCCTCCCCCCCCCCAAAATGAAGCAATTAAAGTAACAGGCTGTCTGTTATATTGTCAGTGCAAAAGCATGTCAATGTTTGCAGCACTGACAGTTGAGTTCGGAAAACCGGCTGAACCCACGCTGCTTCCGGAAGTCTGTTCTAGGCCTCAGAGGCAGCCTCCCAGGGCTAGAACGGCCTGTCGGAAGTACGTGGATGTTACTTCCGTAAGTCAGTTCTAGGCCTTGCGAGGCCTGGAGGAGGCTTCCCAGGCCTAGAATAGCCCCCAGGGAGTGCATGGATGTCACTTCCGGAAGTCTATTCTAGGCCTTGGAGGCGGCCTCCCAGGCCTAGAACGGCCCACAGGGAGTGCATGGATGTTATTTCTGGAAGTCCGTTCTAGGCCTCGGAGGCCTGGAGGCCTCCGAGGCCTAGAACAGCCGACAGGGAGTGCATGGATGTCACTTCTGGAAGTCCGTTCTAGGCCTTGGAGGCCTGGAGGAGGCCTGCGAGGCCTAGAACAGCCCACAGGGAGTGCATGGATGTCACTTCCGGAAGTCAGTTCTAGGCCTCGGAGGCCCAGATCTGCATCCACGCACAGAACCGGTTATTTGAATCCCAGCACTGAGCATGACTTACAAGTCTAATTCTGGGCTCAGTTACAATTGTAACTGGAGGACTACCTGTACTTTTAATCTCTGAAGGCATCAGCAACCACCCTTCCCTCTCAGGCAGAGTCACAAAATCGTACAGTTGGAAGGGATGTTAAGAGATTACATAATCTATCCCTAATTTGTCTATGTAGGAGGAGAGGCAGAGCCAGCCTGGGGTTGGAGTCAAGAAGGGAATCAGGCAGGCGTTGTTACATTCCCACAAATGGTCTAAGTCCAGCCCCTCTTGAATTCCATCCACCCTTGTCTGGAGCCAGTTTGGTGCTGATCATCAGTTGACTAGATTCTTGTGCAAAGGCTTGAGCAACAAATCAGATTAAGTGAAACTGAATGCGTGGGCCTGATTCTTCGCGCTTCATAGTACTTGATTTTCTAGACCACTTCAGGCAAGATGAGCATCCAACCTCTGTCTGACGCTCTGTAGCAAAGGAGATCTAACCATTTAGTCGGGGTGGCCAACTTTCGTACAACCAAGATGTTTCTCTTACTGTTTAGCTATAACCTCCTCCACTAAAGGAGAACATTTGTAGCTCAGAGTTGAAATGAGGAATCCTTGGTGCCCTCTGAGCTTGGTGGTTTTCTTGCAGACGTTTCTCGATCCAAAAATCAGCTCTGGCACTGATGGTTATGCCAAGTTTGGGTGACGAAACGTCTGCAAGAAAACCAACAAGTTCAGAGATCCCCAAGGACCCCACTGTAGTTTTGATCCATCCCGAGAGCCTGGTCAAGACGCATCTCGTACAGAAACCAACGTACTGCTTCTTGCACTGATGATCTTTTTAAAGTTTACCAATATGTGGCTGAGACTTAATATGCGCAACAGGGAATCTGCACCATAAACAACAGCTTTCTTCCTTTCTTCCCAGCCTGCATGAGGTTGCTTTGACCAGGTTGCACAACCAGCCAATGTAACCGAAAATTGCTGTTGTTAAGATGGCGATATTTTACAGAAAGCTCTCTCTTTACAGAAACGAAACAAGTGGATAAGCTAAACACTTGGCCGTCTACTGAGCTGTTGAGATAACACCCAGCCTTGTAGCTGGGAACATTTTCTCCCAATCGAAACAATATCCAATTCTGTTATCAACTGCAAACTTTCCTCCTTAATCTCCAGTCTCTACCCGGAGATATAAGCAGGGATAGAATGTCCACGCTTGCCGAAGAAGTAGGGAAAAAAGCATATTTCAGAGGAAGGAGTAGGTGATGCTTCTTATCTGACTCAAATCCCCAGGTTTTTTTTTTCTCTAGCAAAAAAATATGCCTCTTAGTACCTGTGTTTACCTGAAAATAAGACCGGGACCTTTTTTTTTTTTTGGCCTCCAAAAGAGGCACCAGGTTATAGCTATACCACTTGCAAAATTAAAAAAAAAGGAGGAAGATGGGATAAACACCAGAGAAATCAATCAGGAAACCAAGAAAAGATTGAGAGAAAGCAAACCCCAAACCGGGGCGGACGTGATGCGCTCAGATCGATGCATGCATGGACGGGTGACCGCAGCATCTGTTGCGGGTTATTGTGAAAAATTCATTAGTTTTCATTACAGGGAGGGAGGAGTGGGGTGGGTGGGGTGGGGGAGGAATTCGGGGTGGCTTAATTTACACCGGGACCTCCTTGCCCTCTGCAGACAAAGGAGGCAGCTCGGTCTCAGCTGCACGAAACGGGCCCTGTACCAAGCCTTGATAAACAGAGGTGACCCGATATATCATTATCACTCAACTCTGACTCTCCTCACACCAAGTACCCAAAAGCCCAATGTGCTGTTAACGTTATCCTATTTTAGAGTTGCACGCTCAGAATTGACAGGCCAGCAAAGGATGTTTTGAGCTGGCAAGGATGGCTATCCTAGAGACACTTTTAGAATAGAATAGAGCAGGAAGGGACCTTGGAGGTCTTCTAGTCCAGCCCCCTGCTCAAGCAGGAGAACCTATACAAATCTCAGAGAGGTTGCTTCTCTCTTTGGTCAGTTTCCAACCACTGTTTCTTGTCCTGTTTCTGTCATACGTCGAGGACTATCTGCACATTTCCAACATAGGAAGCTTCAGTGGTGTGCAGAAAAAGATAGCATAAATGTCAAATACAGGTAGAACAGAAGAGAGATGGAAGGGACCTTGGAGGTCTTCTAGTCCAGCCCCCTGCTCAAGCAGGAGAACCTATATCATTCCAGCTTGTTTCTCTCCTTGATCAGTTTCCAAACATGGTTTCTCATCCTTCCCTCTGGTCCTTTGGTGAATAATTTGACCCCCTCTTCTTTGTGGCAGCCCCTCAGATACTGGAAGACTGCTCTCAAGTCTCCCCCTATTCCTTCTTTTCTTTAGCCTAGCCCACAGGTCTGCAACCCACGGCTCCGGAGCCGCATGCGGCTCCCAGTCCTCTGCCATGTGCAGTCCAAAAAAAAAAAAAAAGTGGGACTAAAAAAGTTCAACCAATCAATTCAAATATGCAGGGTAGGTGCATATCTCGCCTTGGCTCCACTCTTCAGTCAAACCCTGTTCTGCACATGCGCACACATTTTTGGCGGCTCCCAGTTTTTCCTTTTGTGAGGGAACCGGTTCCGAGTGGCTCTTTCACTGTTTCAGGTTGCTGACCCCTGGCCTAGCCAAACCCAAACACTGATATTGAGGTGATGCTCTACCTGAGATTAAAGGCTCTTTTGGTGTGTGTGTGTGTGTGTGTGACAGAGAGAGAGGGAGAGAGAGAGAGAGAGAGAGAGAGAGAGAGAGAGAGAGATGGTAGATGATAAATGATAGATAATAGATT